>NC_044905.1:58905071-59205071 GCF_001633185.2 Quercus lobata | reverse complement strand
CCTCCTAAAGAGCCCCTTTCCGCCCCGACCACTACTCCCGATTCCATCATACTTGAAGAAAAAGGGGGGAACGAGGAGGTACAGCTACTAGCCAAGGACAAATCGCCTGAGGACACCCTCACTACAAGGGACATTGTCGCGCAAGCCAAGGAGGCCGGACCCAAGCCCACGGCAGGAGGTGATCACCCTGAGGCAGAGGTCCCTGCAAAGAGCTCAGCCCAAGATAAAGCTTAGGATATTAGTGTAGGACTTTTCTTGTAGTTGTTTTGTTTTGTCTTTCATTTCCTTAGCTTTTGTTAATGTTTGTAAGATGACACATCTCGGAGCTTAATGAATGATATAATTTCTTCTTTGAACTTTGTTTTACTGCTTCCATTTTTGCCTTTATTATGAATGAATTTTGACTATGTTACTAGTTTTTCGAGGGTAAACCATTACTCGTAGTTTAAGTAATACGGCTAAGTATGAATGAAAGAATAGTGGTTAATTTCCCCCAAGCCTGTGGCCCAAAGAGCCATGCAGGACTTGGGTTATGTTTAACACTTAGATAAAACTGCGTAGTGGTTAATTTGCCCTAAGCTTGTGGTCCGAGGAGCCATGCAAGACTTGGGTTCTGTTTAACACTTAGATGAAACTGCGTAGTGGTTAATTTCCTCCAAGCCTGTGGTCCGAGGAGCCACGCAAGACTTGGGTTCTGTTTAACACTTAGACAAAATTGCGAAGTGGTTAATTTCCTCCAAGCCTGTGGTCCAAGGAGCCACGCAGGACTTGGGTTCTGTTTAACACTAAAAAAAACTGCGAAGTGGTTAATTTCCTCCAAGCCTGTGGTCCAAGGAGCCACACAAGACTTGGGTTCTGTTTAACACTTAGACAAAATTGCGAAGTGGTTAATTTCCTCCAAGCCTGTGGTCCGAGAAGCCACGCAGGGCATGGGTTCTGTTTAACACTTAGATGAAACTGCGAAGTGGTTAATTTCCTCCAAGCCTGTGATCCGAGGAGCCACGCAAGACTTGAGTTCTGTTTAACACTTAGATAAAATTGCGTAGTGGTTAATTTCCTGCAAGCCTGTGGTCCGAGGAGCCACGCAGGACTTGGGTTCTGTTTAACACTTAGACAAAACTGTGAAATGGTTAACTTCCTCCAAGCCTGTGGTCCGAGGAGCCACACAAGACTTGGGTTCTGTTTAACACTTAGATGAAACTGCGAAGTGGTTAATTTCCTCCAAGCCTGTGGTCCAAGGAGCCACGCAGGACTTGGGTTCTGTTTAACACTTAGATAAAATTGCGTAGTAGGTAGTACCAAGAATACGAACTTTCATTAATAATAGTACCTTTTTAGGTTATTTACATTCTAAGGACGTGGCACTACATGCTCATCCAAATCTTCTAAAAAGTAGGCCCCTATGCCGGCCACCGAGGTGGTACGATATGACCCTTCCCAATTTGGTCCAAGCTTTCCCCACGCAGGATTTTTTGCAGTGCCCAGAACTTTTCTTAATACCAGATCCCCAGGTGCTAGTTGCCTTAATCTCACCTTGGCATCATAACCTTGCTTAAGTTTGTGTTGGTAGTAGGTGAGTTGGACCATTGCTCTTTCCCTTCTTTCCTCGATGAGGTCTAAGCTTTTTTCCAGCAACTCGTTGTTGACATTAGGATAGAATGTGCTGGTCTTCAGTGTTGGGAGGTTTATTTCTAAAGGAATGACAGCCTCAGCTCCATAGGTCATCGAAAAGGGGGTCTCCCCCGTGGATCTGGTACGTCCACAAGACATAAGGCAATTCTTCCACCCATCTCCCTTTCGTGTCGTCTAACCTCTTCTTCAGCCTATTTACTATGATTTTGTTGATGGCTTTGGCCTGCCCATTCCCCTGTGGGTAAGCCGGTGTGGAGTATCTATTCGCAATTCCCAACTCACTGCAATACCTTCTGAAAGCCTTACTTTCGAACTGGAGACCGTTGTCTGAGATTAGGGTGTGAGGAACTCCGAACCTGGTGATGATGTTCTTCCAAATAAATTTCTTGGCATCCACGTCCCTAATGTTTGCTAGCAACTCGGTTTCGACCCATTTTATGAAATAATCAGTACCAACGAGAAGGAATCTTTTGTTCCCCACTGCTTTAGGAAATGGTCCTAGGATATCCAAGCCCCACTGTGCGAACGGCCAAGGGCTGGACAGCGGATTGAGGGTCCCTCCTGGTTGATGTATGTTTGGGGAAAACCTCTGGCATTGGTCGCACTTCTTCACGTATTCGTGCGCCTCTTTCTGCATGCTCGGCCACTAGTAACCTTGGGTTATGGCTCTATGGGACAAGGACCTACCCCCTGTATGGCTCCCACAAATTCCTTCGTGCAATTCCTCTAGGATAAGCTCCGTGGCATCCGAGTGTACGCATAGCAAGTACGGTCCTAAAAATGAGCGCTTGTACAGTTTCAAGTCCTCGGACAGCCAAAATCGAAAAGCCTTTCTTCTAATTTTGTCAGCCTCGCTCTTCTCTTCGGGCAAGACGTCCTCCTTTAAAAACAGTATTAAAGGATCCATCCAGCTAGGCCCTGCCCTGATGCTGTGAACATGCATCGACTCGGCCTTCACCAACGAGGGCCTGTGTAGATCTTCCACGAGTATAACCCGAGGTAGGCATTGCGCCGAGGAGGTGGCTAGCATGGCAAGAGAATCGGCATGGGTGTTTCCGCTCCTAGATACATACGCTAGGCTAAAATAGTCAAAACGCGCCCGCAAGCGCTTTGTTTGGACCAAGTACTCTTGCATTCTTTCATCCCTTGCCTCTAATTCCCCATTTACTTGTCCTACAACAAGCCTTGAGTCTGAGAACATGTTTATGGATTTCTCGCCCAGTTTCTCGACCATAGACATTCCTTCCAATAGGGCCTCATATTCTGCCTCGTTATTCGTGGCCGAAAAGCCCAGCCTTAGTGATTTCTCGATGGTAATCCCCTCGGGGAAAATCAGGACGAGCCCCACCCCAGAGCCCCTTTGATTTGCTGTGTTGTCAACATATGCTTTCCAACAGGTTGGCCCTTACTGAGAGACTGTGTCGACCAATTTTCCGTCTGTGCTTGGCATCCCTCCCCCCTCTTCTGGTGAGGGTTCAGCAAATTCAGCCATCAGATCCGCGAGGACTTGGCCCTTCACAGCTCTGTGTGGCATGTACTTAATGTCGAAGGCACCAAGAATGGTCCCCCACTTAGTTATTCTCCCTGTGCAATCGGCACTTCAGAGTATTAACTTGAGCGGGAGTTAGGTCAATACAACAGCAATGTGTGCTTGGAAATAGTGGGGGAGCTTTCTCGTGGCTTGTACGACCGCTAAGATGGCCTTTTCCAAGGAGAGGTAACGGATCTCTGTCTCATGCAACAACTTGCTCACGTAGTAGACAGGCCGTTGTATGCCATTGTCCATCCGGATCAACACTAGGCTCACTACACGAGGGGCCACGGCAATGTAGGCGAATAACACCTCGTCGGCTTCAGGACTGGACATGATTGGTGGCTAAGACAGATACTCTTTGAGCTGCTGGAAGGCTAAGTCGCATTCTTCAATCCACTCGAACCCTTTCCACTTGTTTAATAAGAGAAAGAAGGGCCTACACCTATCCGCCGAATGAGAGATAAAACGGTTCAAGGCGGCAATCATGCCGGTGAGCTGTTGGACCTCCTTGGGGTTTCGAGGGGGCTGCATGCTGTGGATAGCTCTAATCCGGTCGGGGCTGACTTCAATACCCCTGTGGGTCACCATATAACCTAAGAATTTCCCTGATCCCACTCTGAACGAACATTTAGACGCGTTCAGGCACAACCTGTACTTTCTCAGGATTTCAAAGATATCGCTGAGGTCCCTCAATTGATCGGACACCAACTTACTTTTCACCACCATGTCGTCTATATACACTTCGATGCTCTTGCCCATTTGTAATTCAAACATCCTGGTCATCATCCTCTGGTAGATGGACCCAGCGTTTTTCAAGCCAAAAGGCATCACTTTGTAGTAGTAGTTTCCAATGGGGGTGACAAAAGCCATCTTTTCTTGGTCGTCGGCGGCCAAGGGTATTTGATGGTATCCTTGAAAGGCATCTAAAAAGCTTATTCGAGGGTGTCCTACGGTTGAATCCACCAATCAATCTATCCGAGGCATAGGAAAAGGATCCTTCGGGCAGGCCTTATTCAGGTCCGTGAAGTCCACGCAGACTCGCCATTTTCCACTCTTCTTCTTCACCACAACTGTATTAGCCAGCCATTCGAGGTAGAAAACTTCTTTGATAGCCCCTGCTTTCTTTAATTTCATCACCTCCTCCCTTATCGCATCCGCATGCTCTTTCGACGGTCACCGAGGAGGTTGTTTCATAGGCGTAACGGCTGGACTAACATTAAGATGATGGCAAATGAAATTCGGATCGACCCTCGGAGCCTCGTAGGCATCCCATGCAAACACGTCCACATTCTCTTTTAGAAAATCAATCAGCTTTTCCTTCTCTTGGGGTGGCAACTTAGAGCCGACCTGAAAAAATCTTTCCAGATTGGAGTACACAAGAACTTTTTCCAAATCCTCACAACTCGCCTCTTCGGCAGGTCCCCCACCACCCGGGGCCGGGGCTGGGGCTGTTAATTGCAATAAGCCATTCTTGGTAAAGGTAGAGGGCTCGGTACTCAGTTGTCGTGAGATAGTGGACACCATGCATTGCCGGGCCATGGCTTGGTCCCCTATCACTTCTTTGACCCGACCCTCCGACGGGTACTTCACCTTTTGGTGTAAGGTTGAGGATACAGCTCCTAGGGCATGAAGCCAAGGTCAGGCTATAATGGCGATGTAGGGTGAATATACGTCCACCACTATGAAGTCCACCTCCACTATGTCCGAGCCTGTTTGTATAGGCAGCCTAATCTGACCTTTCAGAATAACAGTTTTCCCTTCGAAACTTACCAAAGAGGAGTAGTATGCTGTCAGGTCTTCTGGTCTCAGCTTCAGCCCCTTGTATAGGTCGAGGTACATTACTTCCACGGCATTGCCCTGATCAACTAACACCCTCTTCATGTCATATCCCCCAATCCTGAATGTGACGACTAGAGCATCGTCGTGGGGCTGGATGGTTCCAACTTTATCCTCATCCGAGAATCCGAGTATAGGCGAGGCCATCCCTTTAGCCCTCTTAGACTCACGGTCATCAGCTTCAGCGGGGAGTCGGGCCACCGACATCACTCTGAAAGGATGGGAGCCGGTTCATCCTAGAGCAGCAAGAATGACATTTATCGTGCCAATAGGCAGTCTCAAGGTGCTTTTCCTTGCCCCGATGCTCGTCTACTCTTGTCATCCAATGGGATGATACAAGAGATGTCTCAGCTTTCCCTCTTAGACCAGTCGGTCCAAATGGTTTTTCAGGTTTCTGCAGTCATCAGTGGTGTGCCCCGGTTCTTAGTGGTATTCGTAATATAGGCTCTGGTTACGTTTCGCGGGGTCGCCTGCCATCCTACTTGGCCATTGAAAGAACGGTTCATTCTTGACTTTCTCTAAGATCTTATGTAATGGTTCTCGGAACACAGCGTAGACTGCCTGTGCCCCGGTGGATCCAGACTGCTCCAAGTAATCCCTTCTTGGCCGGTTGTTGTTGCTAAATCGATTCGACCTGAAGTCCCTCCTCTCTTGAGGGACAACCTTCGATTTACCCTTTCTCGTCTGTTGGTCCTCTTCGACCTTCTTGTACTTATCGATTCGGTCCATGAGCTAGCGCACGCTGGTGACCGGTTTCCCAATCAAGGACTTCCTTAAACCGTGCTCTGTCGGCAGGCCTCTCTTGAAGGTGCTGATGGCAACGTCATCGTAATTTCTCTCTATCTCATTATACATCTCCCAGTACCTATCCGAGTAGGCCTTCAGGGTCTCTCCTTCTCGCATGGACAAGGACAAGAGGGAATCTAAGGGCTGAGGAACCCTACTGCTCGTTATGAAGCGAGAACTGAAAGCCTGGGTTAGCTACTTAAAAGAATTTATGGAGTTTGGCTTGAGGCTGTCAAACCACCTCATCGCCATGGGTCCTAAAGTGGATGAAAACACTTTGGACATCAAAGCTTCGTCTCTGGAATGGACGGCCATCATCTGGTTAAACTAGCTTACGTGCTCTACGGGGTCCGTCCGACCATTATATATGGCGAAAGTGGGTTAGTGGAACCGCCGAGGAAGTTCAGCCCCCTCTATCCTGCGTGTGAAGGGTGACTGAGAGATGCGGTCCAAGGCCTTACTCATGGCGTCGTTTGCTAGACCCTTGTAAGACGGACTTTTGTGGCCGCGTTTGTGAGGTTGCTCTTCCTCATAGAAATAGGTTTCACTTGGTGGGGTTCTCGACCTTCGCCTATACTCATTATCCTCTTCATCGCTGGTGTCTGGACTGGGGGAAGGATGCCTTTGCTGTACTCGGCGCAACTTCCTCTTCAGGTCATTGATTTCTTACTGTAGAGCCCTATTATCATCCCGCTTTTGGGATGCATGACCTTTCCCTTTCGAGCGACTTCTGCTCGTGTGGGAGGTATTTACGCTACCCTCTCGTCACTTGTCTTGATCTCTTTCCCGTTCGAGGTTCAGAAAGTTGACCTGCCATTGGGAGTCTACGGGTCCCGTTTAGCGCAGACCTGATCCTTCCATTTCTAACGGTCATACTTGCTGAGGCACAAGTTCTTCCCACAGACGGCGTCAATTGTAGGGTCACAATTTAGAGCCCAGGCCCAATAGGTATAGGGTTCTGGTCCAAGGAGCTCGAAAACAATGAATTTGTAGAGAGTGGGCTATAGAACTAGGTCTTAACGAAGTGTATTCTAGCTAAGGTTGGGCCATACAACAATTGAAAGTAAGAAAATCCCCTTCACATTCATAGATTCTCAGTCCGAGGAGATGTGGGGAATGTATATGGGTCCCAGTTCAAAGACTATTGTTCTTGCACTGTTCTTCTGTTCTAACTTCCTTTTTTCCGTCCTCTACTTCATGAGGACTCCCCTTTCTTATATAGTCTTCTTGGAGTCATCAGGGTCTTACATTTGTTGATCATCTGGGCTTTCACTTGAGTGCTTATCCCATCGGACATTCCCTCCCATCTTTCTGTGAGTTATGGTACCCAAGGCAGCATTGTTCACAGGTCCTCTCCACATTAATGCGGCCAGAAAAGTAGCTGCAATGCAATTACTGTGGCAGCTGCAGCCTCTCCTTGGACACCCTACGCTTCCTTCCTTCCTACAGGCCTGTGGGACTCATCCTTGTTACTGATGCCCGTTGGGGTGGGTCCTTCTAGCAGGCAAAGTGCATGTTTGAGCCATATTTGTTACATCCAAGGAGACATTTCTCCTCGGACCGCCTTCTAAACGTCTTCAGGCCCACAAGAAATGGGCCGGGAGCCCTTTTGGCACCCACGTCTTCTCCTCGGACGTGGTCGATCTTCCTATACGGGGCCCAAGGCCTATTGTATGATCTTAGGCCTTTGCCCCTACAGCCACCATGATAAACCATAAAAAAAAAATTGCCATATTTTTTAAAATGATCTTGAAATGATCATAAACCTGAAACCTTCTACATCAATCTAAAACACCCAGATTCTATTCCTTAACATATTTGGAATAAAAAACATTTCTACAATAATGACCAAGAAAATCAGAAACCCAATATCATATAAAAATAATAATAATAAAATAAAGTTTGCCCTAGAAAATTTTACTTCTACCACATAAAATCCCAAAAAATAGCACTAAGAAAACAAAAAGTTTCAAACACCAACAGAGAGAGAGAGAGAGAGAGAGAGAGAGAGAGAGAGAGAGAGAGAGAGAGAGAGAGAGAGTCCTTAATTGTGATAGATGTGGAGTCCCTACCAGTGGAGCCACCCAAAATCAATGTCTGAGGGAGAAAACGACGGAGCGAAGAGTCTTTGAAGAGTGAGAGGGAATGAGACTAAGAGAGACCGTGAAGTTTGAAGTAGAGGGAAAACCCAGTTTGAAGAGTGAGAGTGAGAGGGAAAACCAACTTTGAAGAGTGAGAGTGAGAGAGTATGAGAAGACTCGGTGTGATTTTTTTTTTTTTTATACAAGATAGAATTCTACTCTAGTCTAATCTAAGTGCATATGTGTGTAAAACTCTCTCCTGAAGACTTGAACCCTGGTCCTTGTCCCCCACACTCCACAAGCACTTATACTTGTGGAGTGACCATTGCACCAAAGGTGTGCGGTGGTTGAGTATGTTTCAGTTTGAGTGTGTTTGACTTTGAGTGATCTGTGTTTTAAGTGATTTGGACACGTGGAGGGCTAAACTAAAATTGAGTTCAAAAGACTTTGTCAGTCATGGCCATCCTCTCTGTTTATGAAGAAGATCAGCAGAATCAACAACCTTTTTCTTCTAAGAAGGAGATCATTCTTGCTGAGAAAGAAGCCGAGGTCAAAAGGTCAAAAGAGGAGTAGAAGCGAACACCCTTTCCAAATAACAATAAATATCAAAAAATTTAGTTAGTTGTGACGTTTCAAAACAATGCTGAAAACTAGCATCTCAAGTGTCTAAAACTCGAGTTCCAAGATAAAACTCGAGTTTTTAAGTCTTGATTTGTAAGCGGATGGGTCTAATGTGGAAAAAAATCCACGTGGAAATCGAGTTTTAAAGACTCGATTTATATAAATTGCAGAAAAACGCTGCTATAGGGCTTTAAAACGTCACTATAGGGCTCCCAGAACCTGGTATGGGGTGATCACACTTATAAAAAAAAAATTGCAGGAAAACGCCACTATAGGGCTTTAAAACGTCACTATAAGGCTTAAAAACGCCACTACCTGAACCTGGTATGGGGTGATCACACTTATAAAAAATAAATTTGCAGGAAAACGCCGCTATAGGACTTTAAAATGTCACTATAAGACTTAAAAACGCCACCATAGGGGAAAATTTTTTTGCATGGAACTCGAGTCTTAAAGATTCGAGATCTATGTGGCATTTTCAGTCCAAATCGTCCAGCCAAACACTCGCAAAGCGAGTCTTTGGGACTCAGGTTTTAATATGGATCTCGAGTTTCTAAAACTCGAGATGCTATTTTTCTTAAAACTTTGAAATGTTGCCTAACTTACTACATAGTTGCCCCTCACACTGCTAGTCTGCCTATTCCCCTAGGAGAAGCAGCAGAAAGAGAATAAACCTGTTTCTAACAAAGACAACGGCCTAGATATGGAGAATTATTCATGGGATCAATCCCTGTAAGAAGTCACTGTAAACGTACCAGTCCCACAAGGCACTAAATCCAGCCTTCTTTTGTGTGACATAAAGACGAACTTTGAAGGTTGGGCTCAAGGGTCAGCCTCCAATCATCGATGGACAGCTATTCACGCTTGTGAAAGTTGATGATTGTATTTGGAGTTTGGAGGATAAGAAGATGATCACTATTCTTATTTGCAAGAGAGATCTGAGCGAGTGGTGAAAATCTTTGTTGAAGGGTTATCCAGAGATTGACACACAAAAAGCTGAACTAGAGCCAAGCAAGTTGTCTGACTTGGACTCCGAGACCCGTTCTACAGTGGAGAAGATGATGTTTGATCAGACACAGAAACAGAAGGGACTTCCAACAAGCGATGAGATTAAACAAGGACAGCTGATGAAACAATTCATGGCTCAGAATCCCAACATGAAATTCCCCCCAGGAGCTCAATTCATGTGAGATTAGGAAGACAACGAAAAGATTTGATCTTTTTAGTTTGTAGTAAATGTTTATGGCTATATGTAGTTCTAATTTTTATTGCTTTCGTTTAGGATTAAGGATTTGTTTACAAGTTTAACCATTGTGATCGTGTGCTATTCAATATCAATTGTGGGCTTTTCAAATTTATCAAACTTCAATTTTTGGTTGGATTTATTATAATCTGTAATCTTTTTAGCTCATAGATTAAGACTCCATTTGGATAGAACTTATTTTGTTGAAATTGAAAACTGAAAACATTGTAGTAAAATAATTTTTAAATGTGTGAATAATGCCGTTAGACCCATTTTTAATGAAAAAGTGGTTAAAAAGTAAAGTTTGTAGGATCTGTAAACAGTGCACGGGTGCACTGTTCACGAGAGAAAAGTCAAATATTGCGGCTTAAAAAAAAAAAAAAAGAACTAAACGTGATTTTAAAACGCAGACGCACAAAAAGCCGGATCCAAACCGCATCTAAGTATTTGTTTACAGATTTAAGCTTGAGATCATATGCTATACAGTATCAATTGGGGGTTTTTTAAAATTTATCAAAGTTCAAAAAAAAATTTTTTTTTTGGGTACTATCATTAAACATGGAACAAAAGGCAAATACATCAGGTTCAGCAGCAATGCTGGATGGCCAACTTAGTGGTTGGATTTATAGTAATAATCTGTAATCTGATATATATGAGAACAAGTTTTATATTAGCTATTAGTAACATTGTAATTTTTTGGCTAAATTTAAGCCTGGTTAGATGCACTAACCATCCAATTTGCATTGTATACTGATTTTTTTTTTTTTTTTTTAATGAAAATTGTATACTGATTTAATTCTTTATGTACCGTGTGGGTACATTGAATTTTGAGGGAATAGACTATAGAGTGTAAAACAGAGCTTGCATAAATTTATAGAGTGGTGATAATTAGAAATTATATGTAATTGTAAATTTGTGTATGACAATGAATAACTCACCGTATGCAATAATAATTAGTAAAATTTATAAAAACTAGTAATATCATGCCTTAATGTAAAAGAACAAACATTTTAAGGCTCCACGCAAAGATTGATATTAATTTTTTTTTGTTTATAATAGAATTTCAGTTGAAGTATATAAATATGGTAAAGCTTAGATATTGTTTCTTAGGTTCCTTTCTTAATATTCAGTCATGTGGCTTTTTTCTCATAAGATGGAAGTGTATTTTTAGTTAAGTACAACCATATGACTGAATCTTAAGAAAAGAACCTAAGGACCGGTACCTAAACTTTACCCTATATATATATATATATATATAATTACAACATGAAGTTATTTATCAAAAAAAAAAAAAAAACATGAAGTCATGAGCGTCTCTTTTAAAAACACCAAGACGTGTTAATTGAACTACTAAACTCTTGATAATTAGAACTTAGTACATCATCATCAATTTCCACAGGAGATTTTGTCTATTTGATAAAGTTTTTGTCTCTCTCTAATGTGAGGATTAAAATGATGAGTTCTATTGGTTGAACAAGACAATGTCTTTTTCGTGTGTACCATTGTTATATTTCTCGTGCAAAACTCAGTGGATCCATGATGGGAGGTTTTAATTGTTATGGTAATTAAAATGTAATGTTTAAATTGACACAATCAAATTAATATATAGAGTCCCTAAATTTAGCCCATGGCCAGTTTTAATTAGTTCATAAAGTTTAAAGTGACCGTTTTGGCGATCTCCTGGTCCCTTACAAGTCTAAAGAAATCATGATGTGCCAATTTTTCAAAAATGTCTCATGCTAGAATATATAGATACATAGGCTAATACTAGTTGCACACATTGTTCACACTACCCATTATAACTTAAAAGGTGACTTTCAAGTCACTGTTTCAATCTTAAAAACGGTCATTTTTCAATTTAATGGGTAGTGTGTTTGCACACAAAATGTGTGAAACAAATGTTTCTGTACGTTTTTAGACCCCTTAAATACAAACAGATTAACCTAGTTATTTAGTCAAGTGATTAACTTAGATAAATTATGCAAATCTAGGTTAATACAGATAAATCATATCATTGAAACAGTGTGGAAAATAAAGAACACAACAATATGATAACCCAGGAAAACCTAACCGGTAAAAAACCTGGGGAGAATTTAACCTAGTTATTCTCAAGGTAAAACAGATCCACTATAAAAGAATTGAAGTTTACACAATAGCGACTTAGACCACTAACATCCTACAGCTACCTCAAGTAGGAAACTTATATCCATGACCATGTGATAGTTCCAAGTCCACGGACTACTTCTTTCTTGGATTCACAGCAACCACAAGTACTCTCACTTGTGTTTCTCTTTAAGCTCTTTGTGCAGCAACTGAAACGATCATCAAGCTCTTGACATGAATCTTGATTCTTGATAACCTTATGTATGAAGGCAAACACCTCTAAATCTCACAAGAGATTCATACACAACTTAAACAGCAACCGTAAAACGTGGCAAAGGTTTTTCTTTTTATACTTAATGCAAAACATAAAACCCTATACGTCATATGGGCTTGGGCTGAGTTGGAAAATTCTGCAAAAAAACAATTTGCACGAGTTTCAATTGATCGAGTCTAATTTTCGATCGATTGAACTTTGCAGATTTACATAATAAATCCTGCAGTACACTCAATTCCAACTTTACACAAAAGCACACTTTAAGCAGCTTAAATCTAGACCAAATGTTTTGATCATGGTTTGCCAACATTATACATTGAAGTTATAATACATTAGTTCCTAATTCCTTAGAACCTAACAAACTCCCCCTTTGGCAATCCGTGACAAAACACATAATAAAACAAAATGCTCAAAGTTACAAAAACAGCCCAACCAAAGACAATTCAACCTAACTACTATCTATCAGTTGCAAGTGTAGACAGCAGCACGACTGAACCCACCTGTATATTCATGTAACATTTAACAAGCACATAAATGCATGTGTGGAAAATACAAGTAAAACAAAATAAATTCTTGATTTCACATAACATAAAATAATATATATATATATATATATATCATGAATAACCTTATAAATATAAATCAATAATCAATGTAGCACAATGTGAAACAAGAAACAAAAACAATAACATAATGTCTCCCCCCATCATATACAACTCATAAAATATAAAGACATCAAAATAAATACATCATGAGCCAAAAAGTAAGTACAATGTGAAGCACCTAGATATAATCTAAAGCTCCAAAACAAAAAAAACAAAAAAACAAAAAAATCTCCCCTTATCTCCATCCATATGTACTCCCCCATTTTGTGACGAATTGCCAAAGGGCAATCAAGACTCATCATCAATAGGAGGTGGTGGAGAAGACCGTCTAATGCTCGCCAACTTCGCATGCAAAGCCTGAAGCTCCGTGAGCACGTCCACCAAAAGCTGACCACGAGCCGCCTGAACGGTCATGACAATGTCCAACATACAACAAATGCTAGAATCATCCGAAGTAGATGGCGGAGGAACAGCAGCAACAGTCGGATCAACATACACATCAGCAGTCGAATCACCTGAAAAAGAAGGAGGAGGAAGTGCAACACTCGAAGACGACTCAACTCTAGGACATTTAGAGCTAGCTCTCATCTGAGCAGCTCTCTGCCTAAGAAAGGTGGCACCTATAGGAGTTATAATTTGAACAAGCTCAGACACAGGAAACTCCTATAAACCTAAATGCAATAAAATCAGATGAATAAAAACCAAGAAGAAAAAATCATGAGCAAAAGAACTACTTCTATGAACCTCAACCAAGGAACGAATGAAAAGACGAGGAAAACTCATAGGAGCATCCGTGACAAGGGCATACAAAAAATGCACATCTCTTGATCGGAATAGTGTGCAAGTGAGAGATGGGCCAGATAGAATGGCAAGAAATCCAGAAAAACAAATAATGAATCTCGTTCAACTCATGAGAAGTAATCTGAGGATTAGTACCCCATTGAATGGAAGTACTAGTCAGATATGACATAATGTCATCGAGTGGAGGAGACTCATCATACGAATAGATAGGATGCTGTACCTTAGGCACCCTAAGAGCAGAGGCCACTATCGTATGAGTAATGGTATACTCTTCATCCCATATCCAACTCTTCATAAACTAAGTGTTGGAATCATTGGAGTGGACAGAGAGGTTCGAGTAGAACTCTTTGATCAAGGTAGCCGGAGGAGGATGGTCAATATCCATCAAAGGCAACTAGCCCCTATGCTCAAAATTTCTCCTAATCTCCGGGTCAAACTCATCTAAAACAACTTTCCTCTCAGCCTACACAGATCTAAGAATGTTCAACTTTTCATAAGTCTCCTGGTTTTTCTCATTGAGAAACCTCTCACCATCAAAAGATGGAGTAGAAGAGGAGGTTGATGTCCTATGGGCTCTAGTCTTCCTAACCATGATGTTAAGGTTGAAATAGGACAGACAGAAAAGAACCAAAGAAAAAAAAACAAGAAAACCCAAGGGCAGACTGCATCAGACATAGTTAGAGCAAAAACAATATAGAAAATAACAATCTATATGATGCATGAACAATATTAACACATGATGCATGCTCTAATGCAATGAGAATAGTTCAATTACACTTTAAAAATCACAGAATTGGCTTGAACATAAAGTTTATATCAAAAACCCCAAATTTTGAAAACCCACTTTCAAAAATCCAAACAAATTGACCAAATTATCATTACACAAGTTAGATAACAGTATATAGTGATAAAAATTAATCAATAACACAAGCCAATTTCATCAATTTTTGCTTAATTGAACAAAATCCCTGAATCGGGTAGTTTCAACCTCTAGAAATTCCATTTATTCCCAATTCAATAAATTTAACAAATTAAACCACGAAGATCATGTTAATATCATCCAACAATAAAAACCCATTGATCAATTTTGAAAGAAATCATTGAAAACACCAAAAACCCCAAAATCCCATAGGTTCGAAATTTTCCCTTTAAGTGCATGAAAAATGAGATTAAACCAAAAAAGAAAGGGTAGAATGGTCTTACCGGTGCTAGAAGACAAAAACCTTGAAGAAAATTTGAGGGAAAACGACAAAAAAATTGGCTTTGAATCTGGATCGGTCAAAGAGAGAGAGAAAGAGCTTTTTGAAAAGTTTTGAATAGTGAAGAACACGTGAAAATCTCATGCTTTAAAAAACTCTTTGAACAATTTTCAATTGATTGAAAAACAGATTTGATCGATCGAAAATTACATTCGATCGATCTAGCATCAATCGAGAATCGATTAAGCCAGGTCGATTCAAAACAAAATTTTAATCGCAATTTCAATCGGTCAAGTAATAGGTTCGATCGATTGAAAATATGGAAAAATCAAATTTTTGAAAAACAGAGCAAACTTATGCATAAACTCCTCAAAGCATGGTATTTCATGAATAAAATGCATGAGTATGAGATTAAAGGTTTTTCAAAAAACACTTGAACGTAACCCAAATCTTTTAAAAACAAGATTTTCAATCATATTGTCCTTAAATCTCAAATATTAAACACATTTTGCATTAAAATCAATGAATTTTTAATCTTGGATGGCCACAACAAGATCACACACAATAACATGTACAAAGTTTAGCAAAGAGTAACTTGTGTAATGTGTGCAACTATCAAAAACTTGAGATACATGTGAGGTTATATGTGAATAGTAATCAATCAAAATTTCTACAAAATTCATCACATAAATTTGAAAGAGACTATTACCTAAAAAGTTACATCATATAACTCTCACATCTCCTAAAAAACAAGCTTGCAATCATGTAAGTTTCTTGATTTGCCTCATAATGTACACACCAATTTTATTTGATTAGAAACTTATTAAAATAGCCAAGATAATGTATACACCAATTTTATTTTATTGAATTAATTATAGCCCAATAATGTACACATTAATTTTAGCATTAAATCGAGGCTACACCTTATGTTCTTTTTGTGCATGTGCTATACTTTTTCAAGTACAAAATCTTATGATATGCACTAAGGTGTTCATGATTGGCTAGTAAATAGTGGTGATATGGTTATTTATGTCTTTCTCAATAAGTTCAAGTCCAACAATCAAAGGCATATGACTTCAAGATCAAGAACAAGCGATTAAAAACTATAAACATCTCCCACACAACATGCACTACAAAGCTCAAACTAGTAAAGTGCAATAAAATAAACTCATCCATGCTAAACAAAACAAAGTACATAAACATGTTATGTAAAGATAATATGGTCAACCTTGATTTCAAATTCAAGAACAATAATGCAAAACACATTTTTCTTCCCTTTTCCTCATTTTTTTCTTTTTTTCTTTTTTTATTTAATTTTTTAATTTTTGAAAAGAATAACAAAAACAACCTAGAATGAAATGCATAAATGTTATGCAATACAAATCCTAGAAAAACAAAGAAAACAAAACAACAAAGAAGGATGGTCACAAAGAGTAGAGCGATGAAACACAAGGACCATGTCAGAAAGACTTAATTAGATCGAACTTTTTGCATCCAAAACTTTTTAGATGCAACTCTTGCATTGGAGTTATGATTCATATTAGAATGCTGAGCAACTCCAGGATTGGAATAAAGGTTTAAAGCCTTTACCAATTCACCAATAAGTACCATGGGATCTTGTGCTTAAGGCATAGGTACTTTTGGCTTATTTGCTCGCTTAGCAGCTTGCAATTTGAAACAGTTTAGATGAATGTGCCCAGAATTTCTACAAAAAAGACAAACTCATGCAGGTCTATCATGCACCTTGTCCTTAGGAGGGTTAGGAGTCTTAGGTTTAGACTCTTTAAGATCAACCCTAATCTTCCTAGGAGATATAACTTCTTCTAGTTTGACAATCTCACTCACAGGAGGCTCTGATGAAGAAACAAAGTTTGTAGAATGATTCTTAGAAATAGTGATGCTATTTTCAAAATCTAGACCAGTTTTGTCTAAGGGAGACTTCTGAATACTCAGCATGTGTTCAAGTTTGGAACTAGTAGTCCTATTTGTATGTTCTCTAGCAACAGATAATTCAAGTTCCAAATTTTTTACTTTATCAAGCAATAACATGTTCTCAGTCTTCACCTTATCAAGCAATTCATTTGCATCAAACAATTTCAAGAGCAAATTTTTCTTATCAAGTTTAAGAGAAGCAATTTTTTGTAAGCCTAAATCAACATTCATGGCATCCTTTACAACAATCTTGCAAAATTTATTATAAGCTTCTTGCAAATCAGCACTCTCAGAGAGTTTCCATCAAAAGAGTTCTCATCAGCCACAACACTTTCATCAACTACAGAAGTAGCTGTGAAAGCAATGAAATTTCCATTTTTATCGCTACCAGACTCATAATCAGAAACTTCATCATCACTAAGGGTTACAGCCATAGCCTTACCCTTTGATCTTAAGAATGTAGGACATTCTGATTTCACATGACCATACCCTTGACAACTAAAACATTGTTGACCTATAGAATTATTAGAAGTTTGACCTACTTTCTCTTTAGGTTTTCAGTATTATTCACCTTAGTGGGATCATTCCGCCTAAAATTTCTATATTCAGCATTGTTTTTACCTCTTGTCCTTCTGTTATTGTTCCTAAGAAAATTTCTAAAGTTTTGGTAAGGTAAGCAATCTCTGTAGCAAAGAGTTCATCATCAAATCCATTCCCATCAACATCATCAACTGACTTAAGAGCCATTGATTTGGGTTTGCTTGTCTTAGGTAGGTCCAACTCATAGGACTGAAGAGATCCTACAAGTTCATTAACAGGGATGGAGTCCACTTCCTTGCTTTCAATGATGGCAGTCACTTTGGGTCTAAAGTCCTCCGTCAAGGATTTAAGAATCTTTCTAACAATCTTAGGTTAATCATAGATTTCACTCAAATTATAAGCAAAGTTAACAATATCATTCAGTTTAGCATAGAATTCATCAAAACATTCATCATCAGACATTCTAATACTTTCAAATCTAGTAGTTAACTGCTGTAGTTTGTTAATATTAATTGCCTTTGTGCCTTCATGCACAGTTTAGAGAATATTCCATGTAGTATGAGCAACCTCAACATTAGAGATTCTCTTGAATTTCTCTATAGAAACAGTATTAAAAATAGCATTCATGGCTTTGCTATTAAAAGAGGCTACTTCTTTCTGAGAGGTTTGCCACTCACTAACTAGAGTAGTGGGCTTCTCCCGTCCGTATTCAACGGAATTCCAAACTCTCTTATCAATAGATTTCAGGAATGCTTTCATCCTTACTTTCCAATACGCATAATTGTTAGCATCAAAGTGAGGTAGGATCACAAGAGAGTGACCGTGTTCCATGACAACAAGGGTCAAGGATCAACTCTTAGATCAAATAATCTAAACACTAGAGCTAACTTGCTCTGATATCACTTGTACGTTTTTAGACCCCTTAAACGCAAACAGATTAACCTAGTTATTTAGCCAAGTGATTAACTTAGGTAAATTATACAGATCTAAGTTAACACAGATAAATCATATAATTGAAATAGTGCGGAAAATAAAGAATACAACGATATGATAACCTAGGAAAACCAAACCGATAAAAAAACTGAGAGGATTTAATCTAGCTATCCTCAAGGTAAAACAAATCCACTATGAAAGAATTGAAGTTTACACAATAGCGACTTAAACCACTAATATCCTATTGCTATCTCAAGTAGGAAACTTACTACCACGACCACGTGATAGCTCCGAGTCCACGAATTACTTCTTTCTTGGATTCACAGCAACCACAAGTACTCCTACTTGTGTTTCTCTTTAAGCTCTTTGTGCAGCAACTGAAACGATCATCAAGCTCTTGACATGAATCTTGATTCTTAATAACCCTAAGTGTGTATGAAGGCAAACACCTCTAGATCTCACAAGAGATTCATACACACAGCATAAACAACAACCGTAAAACGTGGCTAGGGTTTTTCCTTCTATACTTAAGGCAAAACATAAAACCCTACACGTCATATAAGCTTGGGCTGAGTTGGAAAATTTTACAGAAAAAAAAATTTGTACGAGCTTCGATCGATCGAGTCTAATTTTTGATCGATCAAGCTTTGTAGATCTACATAATAAATCCTACAGTACACTCGATTCCAACTTTATACAAAAACACACTTTGAGCAGCCTAAATCTAGACTAAATATTTTGATCATGATTTGCCAACATTACACATTGAAAATCTAATACATTATTTCCTAATTCCTTAGAACCTAACAATTTCCTTTATAAATAACTAATATAATTAATTATGATCTATTAATGTTTTGCAATAGATCAATGACCATGGGGGCCATGACAAAATCATGGGAAAGACTTTATTAATTTCGAGAAAAAATATTCCACGTGTTAAAATATATATATATATATATATATTTTATGAATTAATTAAGTTAGTAATTTACTACTTAAGCTTAACTATGACCAAAACGGAAAGAAAGCCAAATTTCTGTTGTGATCTTAACTAACTAACTATCGGTGGCAAATCTGTAAATAACACGATTAAACTATAGTACAGAATCGTATAAATAGGAGTCATCGCCTTGTGGAATGGAAGCGCAGAGAAAGAGAAAGAGAAAGACAGAGAGAAAAAAAAAAAAAAAAAGCAAACTTTTCAAAGAGAAAGAAAAGGTTTTTACTTTATACAATTCATAATGGCGCTGATTCCACGACATATACGTCGAAATCTCTGCAAAAGGAATTCCGAGATCAGAGTGTATGCTGCTAATGAGGTTTTTCCTTCCACAACCTTAAATTCTTCTGTTTTTGATCTTTTTGCCGCCTTTTTCACTATTTCTATCTCTGTTTGGTTACTGAGAAAATAATATACTAAAAGAATAGAAAAGAAAAACATATATAACAATTAAGAAAGAAAAAGAAAGGAATATGTATATATGTGTGTGTCAGTGTGCATGCGTGGGTATTATTAATGTGACTCACTCAACTCAAGCAGTAGTCAATTAGTTTTATATATAGTATCTTTTTTCTCGTTTCGTTTGTGTAATACTATTTTCTCAGACACCAAACGCAAACAGAGCATGCATGTTCTTTTTCGCTTCTTTTCTTGCTAGCTATTATTTCTCAGTATCCCTCTGTTTCTGAGCGGCATTTCTGTCTGGATGTGGTGTTTTATGCCCTTCAAGAAAAAGGAAACTTTCTTTTTTCTTGATTTTCTTTTTTCTTTTTTCTTTTTCCCAATCTGGGTATAAAATATATGCACACACGTTCTTGTGTTGGGGGCATTGGTTGATTTTATATGCATGAAATATTTCTGCAGATAAAAAAAATCGTGGAAAAGGTACAGAAGAAGATTTTTGACAGTCCTCATGAGAAAGAGAAAGTTATTAAAGATATAATCAACTTGTTGGTGACAAAATTCGTAGCCTCGACAGTGGAAAACCATATAAAGGTGATGATGAATTCATCATTTATCTTTGTATCTATCTATGTTGTTTAATTGTTTATTTATTAAAGTTAGTTTCTTGTATCAGGGAGGACTAATGGGACTTGCTGCTGTTGTGGGCGGGCTGGCTACAGATACAAATGTGTTGGACCCTGCTGTACCTCATCTTGAGGTACACAATTTATGTCACTCAAAACTATCTTGTTCTTGGTGTACCCTGCTACCATGATTCATCCTGTTAAGAACTAAACTTGTCATATTGATAGCTTAAATGTTTAATTATTTGCTATAAACTAGGGTTTTTTTTTTTTTTTTTTTTCATTATTATGGATTATATTGAATTATTTGGGAATTTATATCGTAATGTTCAATTATTAATTTATCTTCGTAATCGTTAATTTTTTATTTCGGAAGTATTTCCATTTTTATACTTAACATAATCGATTCTTCTACTTTTTGATGATTAGGTAGCAAAACAAAGTATCTTTAAGTTCCTCAATAAGATTTTTGGAGCAATCTGCAAGCTTTTTGCTTACTCAGATCTGGCTGTACAAAATGCCACTCGTACACTCAATGACAGTCTTCTGGTATATTCTGATTTGATTTTTCCTTTTTATGTTATGCTTGGAAAAAAAAAAGGGGTAACAGTTGAATTCGCACTACTCTTGTCTTACAAAAAGAATTTTCTGCCAATTGATAAACAGGATATTGTGAGAAATCATAGTGAGCCCCGGTAAGCCTCCTTTTATTTTACATGTTAGTTTCATATTGCAAAATATTTCTGCCATATTTTGTTGCTGAATTTTGTCTAACTTTATTATTTATGTGATTTACAGCACTGAAGAATTCATGAATTTGTTGGTTGAGCGTATAAATACACCGAATCCTTTTGGACGAAAAATTTTGTTATCCTGGATTAAAGTAATGCACAACGATCCAGAAGTTGATATGCTTGGTTATCTTCTGAATATTATTGATGGTAACTATTGATTGTGGTTGAGGTTTTGAATAAAAGCCTTTTTTTAGTTGGATTATTAAGATGACATAGGAAATAATGAACTGAAACTTCAGGTATGTTCAACATGTTGAGTGATCCGGATCGTGAAGTGAAAAACGAAGCTGCTACAATGTTATCCAATTTTCTCCGAGAAACTAAGATCTCACAAGTATGTCTTTTGTTCTGCCATATCCACTTTTGAATTATATATTCTATTATTTATTCTTGCCTTGCAAGCCTGATTAGTTTAAGTTAATCTCGTTTACTATTTGATTCATGAGTCATGCCACTTAGTTTGTTTCAGAAAAACTAATGCAATAATTTTACACACTTATGGATTAGACATCCTTTATTATCCAATCATTTTCTCATATGACAATAAGCATGAAAAGCTTAGATAAGATGTGCAATTTAGCATTGCATTCCGCAAAATTATCTCTAAACGTGAAAAGATACTAGATTAGTGTAAGATCTCTAAACGTGATGCCATTCAACATAACACTTTATTTGAATCAATATATTACCAAATTTCACAATTGTATTATATGCTATCCTTGTTGATAATTGACCACTCGTTCCAAAAGTTTAAACTATCAAAAAATTATGAATATAATTATTTGACTATTATTCTAACACTCTCTCACACATGTGGTCCAAACTCCATCTTAATTAGTGAGTCTGAATACCATGATAAATTACCATTTCTCCAAAATGTTTAAGTTGTTAAGAAATAATGAACTTAATCATTTAACTGTTATTCTAATACTAATGTTTGTCTTGCATGCCAAATTAATGATTCTTAGCACCTCCCAGAAAATTCTAGACTAGACTTAACAACTAATATATCTTTAATTCATTAGGATTGCAAAAATTGCAAGTTACCTTTGAATACAAAAAATTGATTATAACTTGTTAACCTAGCAACTAAATTGAAGACTATTTTAATCCTAGGACACATATCATTAGATAATCAAAACCATATGTTTTTTATTTCCATTATTATACTTTACACGTGGGTCCCATAAAATAAGTTTTGAATAGATGAGTTTGCAAAGTAGTAACCAGTGCATCAAAATACCATGTAAATCATAACAGATAGGCCTGATTAGACTGGAAAGGAAGAGGATGGTTTAAGTAACAGTAACAGACATATGTAGCCAAATGGGTTCAGACTATTCTGTGTTTAGCTGAGGATAAATGAAATACTTTTATTCTTCTTTTTAACTTTCTGTTTTCATGATTCATCCATGTCAAGTTTTTGACTTTGCTCCTCTAATAGTCTGTAGACTATGTTGGTGTGAGTCAAGTATTATTATGTAAAGCAGCTCTTCCAGACAAATTGACTCGGTTGACAGCTATCACATGGGTTAGTAGCTAGATATAAATCTATTTATTTCTCACAAAAACCTTATCAGTTTTCATATCACTTTTCTTCTTCTAATAAAGGATTGGCATCCTTCTTGGTTTATTAATACTTGTGATGTGTCACCATCAATTTAGATGTGGAGTTAGATATTTAAATTCAGTCCAATGATATGACTTTACAGATTAGCGAGTTCATACAACTTGGTAAAAAAGAGCTTGTTCCTTATTTTGCTAAAATTGTGGGAGTCATGTTGGATAGCATATCAGATAATGACTACGCGATAAGAAAGGTAAACCTTTATTTGTTTCCTCAATTTTTAGTTTATAAGATCATTTGCTATGTCCACCCTAAACTATAAATTTGCTGCAATAACATATTAATTTCAGACTTTGAGATTAGTCTGCAATGTCCATCCCTTCTCCAAATTAGTGGTTGGTTGGAATGGTATGGTGCACTAACATGTCAAAATTAATAGATTAGTTCCTATAACCTTATAATACCCACCCCCAATCAGTCCACTAATTTGTTAATTTCACAACAAAAATTGTATTTTTGTGGTGAACATGGAATGACTTCATAGTTAGGGTACAATTTACACTTCTAGTTATATGATACACATATTCATAGTTTTCCTAAATTATTTTGCATCATATTTCATGTCTTTTGCTTACACTTATTTGTCAGGTTGCCAATCAGACTAATAAAATGTTTAGAAAAATTGTGAAATCTTCAAATGCAGACTGGGATGTAGTAAGAGCAATTCTCTCTGTTGTTGCTAGGTACTGTTTCATTGCCAAACAAAATCTTTCCTTAAATCATTAGTAGCAACAGGACAATGAAACAATATGTTTGTTCTATATGTTGCAATTGGTTTTATGAATGAAGATGGTTATTAATTGGTTGTGTTTGGCCATTCAGGAATCTATCTAGTGAATGTACCAAAATCAGAATCCAATCATTGAAATGGATAGCAAACTTGTCTCTAAATCCTGCTGAGGTAATTGTTTTATTTTTATTATAAGAACTGTGTGACAAAGTTGGGCATATATATTATTATTTTTCTTGGCACTAGTTTTCTTTTTTCAATGTGTACCATTTGTTGTGATATTTTTGCAAGGACCCCCTTATTCATGTAATGAAATTTTTTTTGCTTAATGTTGAAACAGATTTTATCTTCACAAGATGACTTGTTGGACAAGCTTCTTAAAATGTTATTAGATCCATCAACTGAGGTACTATCATTTTCTTGGTTAACTTTCCTTTTTCCTAATTATATTTTGTAGTTTTAGTGCATTCCCTTTTTAAAATATCAGTAGACTGAATTCATCAGTGTTTCACACCTGTAATTGTGGTTTCAAAACATTTGATTATCCTTTGTCTATAAAATATAAAGGGGCTATCTAAACTATGGAGCCTGCCTTTGGATCAAATGTCATAGTGCTTGTTTATGGAAAAATATTTACTTTTAAAAAGGTTTAAAGCTGTGAAAGATAGTTCTGGCATTTTTTTTGCATGCCTTAGTTGGGCACTAATTACACATCACCTATTTTACATGTTAAATGTAGACATGCTTAAAAAGTGTAGACATCTTGTGTTAAAATATAGACATGGTAGTTTATAAGAATATTTTCCTGAATTGTTTTGGTAGCTTTCTCTTGTACTGGTTAAAAGGTTACAATCATTTGTATTTGATTATACACAGGTAGTGCGGCAGGCACTTGAGGTGCATGCAAGAATGGCCAAGGATGTCCAGTACTTCAACCGTCTTATTGCATATTTACTGGATAGTTTTCGGGTTCAAAACTCACTGCTTCAAACGTGAGTTCACCCTGTCCCCTCCCCTCAACATTATCAAATTTTCTTCTAGTCAACATTTTTATTTAGAAACAACATTTTTAGGAACTTGCAGGGCATTTTCTCTCTCTCTCTCACTCTCTTCCTGTGTTTTCTTCTAGCCATGCTTCGTTGATTATTCTTCAAATGTGTGAACATTTGGGTGCTGAACGGGTTTACCAGAAACTTGCCGCTGAACTTAAGGAAGAAAAAGACTTAAATTTTGCCCTTATTATGGAACAAAATCTTGCTTATTTCACTGGAGTTATCTGATCTTAAGGTTCTCTCTCTCTCTATATATATGTGTGTGTGTGTATGTGTAAAGATTACTTTATGACTCATTATGGTCAAAGCATTGGAATCACTACTAGCATATTAGCTGAACTTTGGGAAATAAGAGATGGATTAAGCATGTGTTTGGATCTAAGGATTTATGCACTAATAGTAGAGTCAGATGCTAAAGTTTTTGTTGATTTGATTAACAATGACAGCTTGTCTATTGCGACTAATGCCTCCCTTGTGGCTGATTGCAGGCTCCTTCTCTCCCAAATTCCACAGGTCAAGGTGGTGCACTGTTTTAGGGAAGCAAACTGTTGTGCTGATGCTAATGCTAGAATAGGAACTTTCCAGGACTCGGATATTTTTTATTATAACTCCCCTCCCCCTGTGCTTTTGAACTCTTTTCTATCGACCTCTATGGCCTTGGTCATGCCAGGATATGTCCTGACTTGGATGTAGTTGCTGCTTTTGTTTAGCTGTTGAATGAATTCCCTTTTTACCAAAAAAATAAAAATAAAACCCAATTCTAATGTTCAAAATTTATCTGAATGATAAAAGGAAACTTAGAATAGAAAAATGGATGTCATAGCTTATTGCAATTTGCTGACTGTGTTTTTAGTCCCACCTGTCAATCTATACAACAACAACAAAAAAATTCGATCTCACGTAAAGACTGGAAGATTCAACCATATTCAGACCAATGTCACCCCACTATGCAGATATTAAGGTAACAGATTAATGGACATACCATTTAAGAGAACTGATGACATATCCAAATTGCAAATTGTGAATTCCTCAAATAGTTTAGTGCACATATTTAAAGACATGCACACACTAAATACATGTAGATTTTTACATATGCATACACATGGATAACCCTCACATTGCGATGCCCAGATTTTATGATAAAATGTTTTTAATATAAGTGGAACATCTCCCCTCTACTCATTCTCCAAATTCCTCCAATTGGAAGGGATTATAAAAAGGGATGAACATGCTATAAGCCTATAACACAGCATGGTTTTAGAACTAGAAAGTTTACTTTAAACATGGCACGCTAGATGAATTCCCTTTTAAAAATTTCACCATAGTTTGTATGTGAAATTTCCCAATAAAGCATGGCTTATGTTGATTCAAGGAGATGTAAAAAGCTATGTGGAGGTAAGTATGATATGAAATCCATATCCTAGTTGGTGGTTAAGGCAATTATTGATGGTATTAGGATCACGGTGACCAAGTGCATAGCATCCTCCTTCAATTGGGTTCCTAGAGAGATGAATAGAGCTGCCCATGAACTAACTAGGTGGGCAATATGCTCAAAACTTGAAAAATATATATGCTTTAATTTGAGTTTGTAGGGAATTTTTTTATACTAAAATTATATTACCATTCCAAAAAGAATAGTTTTGATTCGCTCCAGACTATAACAAATTTGCAGTCCCCTATCATGTCTAGAATTCCTCAGCAAGACAAAGAATTTGAGTAATGTTGATAATACCAACCTGTCCTGAATTAGGAACTATAACTGTAAGTAACAAAGGCCATAAAAATAAAAGCTCCATCATGCTAGGAAAACTCTCTGCATATCCTTTTTTTTATGAATTTTTTTTTAATTTTTTATTTTTATGAATATTCTCTGCATATCTTATTAACAAAAAAGTAAAAAAATTTAAATGAACATGTACATCAGTACATGAATAAATATATAGGTACATATTGGTTCTTTTAGTTTTGATTCACTACATTATCAACTTCATTCACTCACTATTTAAATTTTTGACTTTTTGTTACATTACCAAGTTCATGTAATGTCCATGTCCACTGGGGTTTTAGTTTTGATTCTTTTGATGGCAAGAGTCAGCAAGTTTAACCGTGAGTGAATCATTAGTCATAAAAGTGAGTGAATCATTAGTCATAAAGTAGTTGAGAAGCTAGAAAAAACTAAAACAAATGCTTATTACTTGGTAATGAGACATTAATTGAGAAGGCAATTATAATAATTTAAAATTTGAGAACTAAAGGGATTTGTGTACAGTTAGGCAGTCACTCCAAAAATCAGGGAGAGCTTGACATTGCATTATGAATGTTGTCCTAAGGATTGAGGTTACTCAAATACATGTGTCCAGTAAAAACTGACAGTAATTGTCAAAATGTAAGTATAAATGGAGGCTATATGAGCAGAAGGGACAAGATTCATGTTAAGGTATTAGATGGATTGGTTTGATATATGGTGGAAATTGTTGTGGTTGTTTAGAGGGAATCTGATCTCGAGAATTGCTGTTGGGGTAGAGTAAGAGAATTAAGATGTTACAGTAAGAAATTAGAATGTCATGTAGCAGAGAGCGATTTGCAAGATAGGTAGATTATTAACATGAACTTTTGGGCTAAATGGCAGGAAACAAACCTTTATATGACTGGCATTTGTCATGGGAAAATTGTCGATCCCCAAAGGACACGTAAAGGACTACAAAAAAGCACAGAAAACCATATCAGATGAATTCCAATATCATACCTATTAGACAAAAGAAAAGTAGTTTCTTTAGCTGTTGTTTTTAATTCCTGCTCTTTTGTTTGCGTTAAAAGAACTTTCATCAATTTATGATAAAACCAAAAAATTTTGTTCGGTATTGTAGCATGGTCTCTGCCTATAGATGAGTTCTTATCCTATGCTTTTATGCTACAGGAGTTTTTCCCATAAGAGGACTGGATGATGGTGTCTCTACTCTCTAAATTCAGACTAGGAGCTCTTTTAGGACAGGACTGAACAGAGCATTTACAAAGAGGATGCTGAAATTGAAGGAAAAATCTTGAACCTTAGCCATAAAGACCATAATTTATCTTTAGATTAAACCTCTGCCAAGGCTGATGTTGCTCAATTATTCTTGATACTATTGTATTATCTTCCAACAGTAGTACTTTTATTTAGATTTGCAGATGCTCTTTAAAATTATCTAATCTCTGCTTTCTTACGAAAACACCAAAAGTTTCAGAATTTCAGTTGGATATTCTAATTAAAGCGGTTGTTTACTTTTCTCCCCTGAACTTGTTTGTTTGGTTTTATAAATATTTATTTATTTATTGGCCCCTCAATTATCAATATAGGATCTTGTTTGATTTTGGCTCAATTCATCACACGTGCTTTGCGTGTGCAATTAGGCTCTTTTTTATTTTTCTTTTATTTTGGATCACATTAGAATTGATAAAAGTTTGAAATCTAAAATTTAGGAACTTTTTTGCCATAGAAATAATGTACAAAACGGAGCACCATTTAAGGAAGAAGACTAGAATGACGATGAAGAAGTTGGCTTCATAGAAGTTGCCTCTTCTGGTTGTCCTACTTCATAATACGGGCACACAAGATACTACATCCTCACTCAGGCATGGCTCTACTCTAGATGTAATGAATGCAATTGCCTAAGGCCCTCAAGTGAAACAAGGCCCCTAAATTTAAACTAATAAAATTATCTCTTTATGTGTAAAAATATTAATTAAGCTTCAAATATTAATTAATGCATATAAATAATTTTTTTATCAAAGAAAAAGCATAAAAAAAAATTGTGAGCTATGCAGGAGAATTGATAATCTCTCATCTATATCAAAGAAAAAAAAATCTCTTCGTGAGCTGTGCTCTTAACGGTTCGATCTCTGTGTGGGAGTTTTGATTTGAGCGTACAACTCAGTCTCCCAAAACAGAAACAGAAAAATCTTTCTCTCTCTCAACAACTCAATAAAGAAAAACTAAAAACAAGACCCAAAAAAATCAATCTCAAACCCTAGATTTTATACTCATTGCTAGAAATTCTGCCATTCTCCCCATTTAAATTTTCTGTAGCAACTTGAAATTTGTTATGGTTCTGATCTTTCTCCCTTCAGGTTTGGCTCTTAAAAACCTTTCAGATTTGTGTCAAGCTCTCACTCCATTTCTTTTTCTTCCTAAAATTTCGTTTTCTTGTGGTAGTGGTAGAAGACAAAATAGAAGCCACATATTGAAAAAGTAGTTTCACTTACTGTCAAGATGTTACCTCCTCACCCTTTTATTTCTAGTCATTATTTAGTCAAGTGTTTAGTATTTTTAATATTTCTCTTTCTAAACTTATCACACAGCCACAGAGTGACCCACGTGATGTACCGAAAAAAAAAAAAAAAAAAAAAAAAAGCTTTATTTTTTTACTTTTCCTCTTTTATTACACATTAGCTTGGTGAATACTGGTACAATTTTAGGATGTTGTGAACAATGGAGACTCGATAGAGCTAAATTTTTTCTTTTCATTTTTATCATTAAATGGTGATTTTGGATGTAAATTTGCTTATTTGTTTAGCTGTTGATAGTGGTTAAAATACAATCATATATACATATATATATATATATATAATATTTTGACACTGATAAATGATTTAGATTTTTTGATAAAACAAGTTTTAAAAATTTTTTTTACCAATAAATGAAAATTACTTCAATTGAATTATTAAATTATATAAAAAGAGGCCCCATTGAACATGGTCGCCTTAGGCCACAAAATATCTCAAGCCGGCCCTGTCCTCACTTTAGGCCCACCACAGCAACATACATATAAGTAATGGAGTGAAAAAGTGGGTCAAGAATTCCTTGCTACCATACATTTCCATTTAGATTTGCATGAACAGAATCAAGAGAAAACAAGATGTGAAGGTAAGAAATGTACAAGACTCAAGTGCCCAAGAAATCTAAAACAAGGCTAGGATGTGATTGCTGATATAACGTGAATGGATGCTAGGTTATATTATTTCCAAAAAACTGTAGTAACTTGAAAAAAGACAATTTTCAATGCCAAGGTTGTGGATTGTTAGGAATTTATACAATTTAAAGTAGAAGAGTATTCAGGTACTCAAGATCTTGGTTGTGGATTGTTAGAATGAAGAATTGTGCTTTTGAAAAGACAATGAGGAAATTAGATTCTTGAAAGAAGACAATCAAAACAATTTTCCTATGATGAATATGCACTTCAGCACACAAATTTCTCTATTCTTCTAATTACATTGTTACTGTAGACTATAGTTAACACTTAACAGATAAGGATTTCATGCGTTGCCTTTGACTCATAAGTCCTTTGAGATTAATTCGTCTCTGTCCTCCATCAAATTTATCAGCACCTGGTATGTCTTATTATATACATACCTTATTCGTGACCCCTTGGTATGCCTTGCAAACATACTAATTATCCTTGATTCAAGCATAATCACTATCCCCTATATAAGTCAACCATTATGTTATATATACCCATAAAAGATGTTGTCTCTAAAAACTTTTTAATGTGGATATAAGCCCTCAATCCAAACCACATTAATTCTCCTTCTTCCACTTTTTTTCTCTCTAAATCTTTTATTTTAATAATACTGTTCAAATAGTAACCAGCCAAGTTATAATATGTTGATAACTAATATGACATTAAATTATTCACAACCGTATCTTGTTTGATTTTTTTTTTTTTTTTTAATTTTAGAACAATTTATTCGATTTAGTGTTAAAACCCAATTCAAATGTTCAAAATTTATCTGAATGATAAAAAGGAAACTTAGAATAGAAAAATGAATGTCATAGCTTATTGCACTTTACGGACTGTGTTTTTAGTCCCACCTGTCAATTTATACAAAAACAACAAAAAGTTCTCTCTTGTAAAGACTAGAAGATATTCAGACCAATGTCACCCCACTATGCAAATATTAAGGTAACAGATAAATGTGCATACCATTTAGGAAAACTGATGACTTATCCAAATTGCAAATGGTGAATTCCTCAAATAGATTAGCGCACACATTCAAAGATAAGCACACAGTAAATACATGTAGATTTTTACACATGCATACGCATGGATAACCCTCACATTGTGATACCCAGATTTTATGATAAAATGTTTTTACTATAAGCGGAACATCTCCCCTCAACTCATTCTCCAAATTCCTCCAATTGGAAGGGATTAGTTTCAAACCTCTCCACCTCCCTTTCCCTTTACTCCCCTTTCCATCCAAACAAGATGTAATAAATGTTGATGCTCCAACCAAGTAGAGGACTTACAAATGGGTGATAAGGTGAAACAATGTCAGAACTAGAAAGTTTACTTTAAACATGGCATGCTAGATAGTTATTTAATGTTCTAAAAAATCAAATTGAATGGTAAATTTTCCGAATGGGATGAATGCATTAAATGCAATCTTCAGAGTTATTAAATTTATGCTTTATACATCTAATCTAATATTGCTACTGTACTTATATTTCAGAAAAGCAACTCTTTAAAAAAAAAAAATTGTGGTGGGGATGTTGAACGCTGGATTTGAGATAGACTAATGACGGTATCTTTTTAGCATTTGTGAAAATTAAAAGAATCTTGCCGATTTGAAAAAAAAAAAATTAGATAATTTTTCTTATCCTGTACATCTTTCAAAATATCTTCTTCTTTTTTTTTTTTATAAATGCAGTCAAATGAGCTTTCGAAATACTTAGTTCTCAATCGAGCATCATATCTTCAATGCTTTTCATTGAAGTATTGGGGGATTAGCAGTTGCAGATTTCTCATCACAAAAGAGAGGGTTCACAAATTGTTGAGGGCAATGAGGAGACCAATTCGTTCGACTTAGTGACATTGCTCTTTGTTGCAGAAGTTTAAGGATGTACAACGCTAACATCAGGAACACGTGAGAACTCAGATGTATCCCCCGTTCCACTGCATCCATCTTGTCCCAGGTTTTCTGAACTCCACAAGGCCATGCTTATTATTATTTATTTTTTTATATGATCCCACTTCTGTTTGAGTTCATTTAAGCAATGTCATGAACTTGAAAGCAAAATATGCAGGATGTACCAGAAATCAGATTACCAATAATGCTTCACCTAGTGCAGGACAAAGCCATCCTCATTCAATATCATAGAGAGAGGCCTAGTGCAACTTAAAGAATAATGTTTCTTCTCCATTGGCATATATAACTCTGATTTTGATTTGCAAATGAATAGGTTGTACGCTGTTTTTTTTTCCATAAAAATACAAAGAATGCCCTTAGCCTAGGTGTGTGATCCAAATTGGAAGAAATGGATGACATGCAATTTCAAACTTCAACTTTTACAATGCTACAGGACTGCTTGTAAAATAATATTGATATGCCATCTGGGCCGGTGCATTTATGTAAACCCATGTTGAATACACTACTTGCTTATTTCTTATTCACTTGGAATCTAAGTTAGCATCTTATTCTTGTTACAAATATGAGTCTAATCAGGCCAAATTATCTGATGTGAGTGTGACCCAAAATAACTCAACGTAATGCTTTTTTCACAACTAATTTCATAATTGTTTGATTGGTTGACTGTGAACAATAAATACAACTATTACTCATGAGTTATGTCCACTTTTTATCTACCATTCACAATCGACCCCTTTAGTAATTGTTAAGTTTGATTTTTAAAAAGTTATGTATTATTGTAAATTGAGCAGTGTTAGTATTACTAAGACCAAAATAAAAATTTTACTTACACTCACATACTCATATTAGAAAATTTATCTATGCGCCTATTTCATGGAGTGTGCATCTCACAAGCATGTGAGCCCCACAATGTGAGAGGTGCACTCCATAAGACGGGCACACCAGATACTACATTCTCACTTTAGGCCCACCACAGCAACATACATAAAAGCAATGGTGTGAAACAGTGGGTCGAGAATTCCTTGCTACCAGACATTTCCATTTAGATTTGCATGAACAGAATCAAGAGAAAACAAGATGTGAAGATAAGAAATGTACAAGACTCCAAGTGCCCAAGAAATCTCAAACAAGGCTAGGATGTGATTGCTGATATAACGTGAATGGATGCTAGGATATACACGACGTTTCCACTTTTTTCACGATTTATATCAAGAAGGAAAAAGCAAAATTAATAAGCTCATTGGCACTGAAATTCCATTTTTTTCTTCTCTTTTGGTGTGTGCTTTGCAGTGCAATGCAGGTGAGTGGCAATTGCACGTGAAAGACTATGCGCGCAAAATTGAAATCATATATGCATTTAAAACTTCTTTATTTTCTTTGTTTTTTTACCGAGGCTCATAGTTCTTTATTGCTACCAAAAACAAAGAATTAAGTTTACTAACACCATATTTTTTCCCAATTTGTAGAGCTGATATACTGTGAAAGATGCAGGATTATTAGTGGCGTTAGTGATAACATATGTGCCAGTCATTATACACATAATTGAAACATAAAATGATTAGGCTTATACTTTTATTTTCTTTAATCTTTTTTTCTCCGCTTATTTATTATTAAATTGTTCTCTTTTGGCTATGTGCCGCATTATTATTAAGTTGTTCTCTTTTTGCTATGCATCGCCTTGAAAGGCAGCGTTTTCAATTGACAGGTCGGGGTTAGCTTTGCTAGTAAAGCTCCAGATCAGAGATCACATATGTATACAATTTTATGTTTCTTGAATAAGAAATAAACTATTATTATCAAATTATCATTGAGTAAACATATAAAACCATGCACAATAAAGAAACCAATTTAACCATTTTCAACGAAGAAAATCAGCACTTTCATATTTTGAGTTCATATAAAAACCCATTATTTAAAATGAGGCAGAATCAAGAAGCAAGGAGGAATTAAATTCACCTGCAAGCTAAATATACAATAGAGCAAATGACACAATACAAAAGGGCAAATCAAATCTTAACGTAAAGCAAATGGAAGGATTATACTGAAACACAATTTCTGTCCTTTCCCAGGGAAAGCCAGTAACAATGTTTTTCCTAAATGCAGGTGGGTGTAGCTGGGAACTCATGGCTTCCACAGAAGGGTGGTTTCTGCAATCATGGAAGTGACCACATATGGATCCATGTTAGAAGCAGGCCTCCTGTCCTCAAAGTAGCCTTTTCCTGCTTTTTCTGTGTCTCGACCAACTCGGATTGATGCTCCACGGTTCGCAACACCCTGTCCAATAGTCAAATGTAAGCAAACTGAACCAGTATCTTTCATATTATGAGAGCAAGTTAAAATATCGTTGACCCGAAAATGCACTCTAATCATATCATCAAACTGAAGCTACTGGGTGCAGGCATGTGCAGCATGGAAGAAACTACTTGTCCTGCTCAATTATCACTCCTAGAACCATTCTAAACAACAGGTAATATTTAACAAATATGCAAACCTATGCAGCAATATGGGAACAATTCATCCTTATCAATTATAATATCCTTACCCATAAGAAAGTGTTAATGTCAGCTGTTTCATGTCGGCCAGTGAGACGGCGCTCGTTGCCTTCACCATATGCAGCAATGTGCTCTTTGTGCCTCAGCCCAAGTTTTTCAATTGCCTTCTTGATGACCTCATAGCCTCCATCATTTCTCATGGACTTGGTACTGGAAAAATACCAAAAATAGACATGAGAGAGAGGGGAAAACATGACAACTTCTAGACCATTAAAAGAGGCAATTCTACCACAATTACAGATGTTGTAAATGAAATATGTACCTGTAATTTGTGTGAGCACCAGCTCCATTCCAATCACCCTGATGGACAAGGGGGATTAAAGTCAGACATTTAAGAAGTCACAAGCTCGAATGATTGAACAGAAAAATAAAGGCCGGGGAATTAGAGGGAAGGAGCTTAGTCAAAAAATGATGGGGAAAAATTCTGACCTGAATTGGCTTGGGATCAAAGGAGACCACAACCCCAGCAATCTCTGTAATCCTCTGTTAATACAAAAGAAAAATTGAATATTAGGGAAACACATACTATTTAGTAATAGTGGTAGTTGAACTAATATTGTGTTAATTTGAGTACATAAAATTACCTCCAGAATATAGCGAGCAGCCCACAACTCATCTCCAGCAGATATACCAACAGAAGGGCCAACTTGGAACTCCCACTATATAATATTAACAGTTCAGAGATTGAAATATGAAGTAAGGTATATAAAATAAATTAAAAGAAGATAATGGGGAAATTGTTATTGTACCTGGCCAGGCATCACTTCTCCATTGATGCCACTGATGTTAATGCCTGCATATAAACAAGCCTTGTAATGGGCATCGACTATATCACGGCCCCAGGCTTTGTCAGCACCAATACCACAATAGTATGGTCCCTGTTCAGCAACAAAAAAACCTTCAAATCACACAGCTGCTACAGGTTAAAATATTGGCAACCTAATTATTAATGAAGAGGAAAAAAGGACCAAATCTTTTTGCAATGAAAGCCACAAAATCATATTTAAAACTTCAGTTATTAAGCATCAAAATAATAGTAGGACTATACCACCAGGGACACCATGTAAAATATCTTTTTTTTATAAAAATGAAATTTTATTTATAAAGTGATAAAAACCAAGACAACCTAAGTTCACAGGAAGAGCACTTGAGTTGCAACAATAAATTATCAAAAGTTAGTCCAGAAAATAGGAGGAAGCCAAGAGCTGAGTTACAAGACGCAAGCAATGCATATGGATATAGAAGTAATAGGAAGAAAAATAGACGCTAAAGGAATGTAGAGCTCAATGAAAAATGTGTGTTTGTGAGAGAGAGAGAGAGAGAGCGAGAGAGTGGGAAACTAAGGAAAGGGGTATTTCTATAAGGATACTTGTTGCACATAGTGTGTACACAATGCCTGAAATAAAGTCACTCAAACTTGAAAACTTGACTTAAAAATCACAATTTCAGTTATTTCAGGCATTGTGTGCAATAAACACTGCCCTTTTTATAAAATTTCAATACCTGAGGGCCTGGATAACCACCAGTAGGCCACCCAAGAGGCCATTTGACATCTTTCTGCAACAAGGTGTACTCTTGCTCGATACCGTACCTGTTCATCATTGCAAGTAAACCCACATGGTCCAAAAAACATTAAACATGGTACTCAAAAATAATATATTAAGTGTGAGATGAAATGGAAGTTACCAGGTTTCTTCAGCAACAACAGCAGGATTGCTGAATATCTTTTCAGCATTATATCTTTTGTTTGTTGGAATTGGCTCTCCCGCAGGAGTGTAAGTATCACAGATAACCTAAGTCAATTAGCATTGACAATACAAGTAAATTAGTAAAACACTTTACCATAAGCCAAATTAAATAAATAAATATATGTATGTGTAAGTGTATGGTAGATAAAAAGAACTCACTAGGATATTGTCGCCTCTCCTAAATGGATCCTTGAAAATTGCCTGGGGACTGTTTCAATAAATCAACAATACACAAAATATGAGGATGTCCAAACATATATAAAAATTACTATCACCGACATAAAACTTACAAGTAGCAAAAAGAAAAAACTTACAAGTGGCAAAAAGAAAAGGAAATGTAGAATAAAATAGTAAGCTTACTATAAGATCACTTCGCTATCTTGACCAGGAGCTTGACCTGTACTGGAACCATCATAATTCCACTTTGGGAGCTTTGAAGGATCACTTACGGGTCCTGGAAGGGTCTTTGTTTACCCAAAAGTACAGTTGGAAAAATTAATAATCCAAATAATAACAAAAACAACAATGGTTTTCTATTCTTTATTCAAAAGGAGAAGGATTATTACCCTTGCTTTGCTTCTGAGGTCCATTCCAGATCCACCAATCCTGTACAAAAAATTATAGACAATAAAATAAAATTATTCAAAAGCACTGTTCAATCAGGAATAAACAGAAAGGCAGAGAATGACAAAATTAAGTGTACGGAAATTAACCATCAAAGTTCAATAAAATATAAAACTCCCCCCACCCCCATAATGGTACAACACAACAAATTTTAACTGCTTTATTCAATACTTGTTGAAGTGGTAAATTGTGAACAGTACAATATCACTTTCACATTGGACCACCATTGCATCACTTTTATCGTATATCAATCTCAACCTGCCCTCAGTAGTTGTGAAATTTGTTGTAACCTTAAAACTTACTGGAACTCATAAGCCCATATGCGGTAAAATCCTAGATTGAGTAAAATCCTAGATTGATAACAAAGAGGGAAAACTAACAGGGCATAGCCATCAAAGTCAACCCTTGATAATTCCATTAAAATAAAATACAAGCTCCATACAAACAACAAAGAGGACGAAATATATAATTGAACTTCACAAAATGAGAATAAGATATTAATAATCTACTTCGACTCTTATAAGGTTAAGAGGACATCAAAAATACAACAATAATTGGTTATCAAAAAGAAAACAAAAACAACAATAATTGGCCTCATACAAAAATATGGCCATCTTCACTTTCCCCTTTCAACTATATGGCTTAATTAAAGTCAGCTTTCTATTATCCTGCAACTCATAAACAACATATAACATGTGAACACTCCAACATATTATTTTCTACTGCTTCCCTCATATGGTCTTACAAAAGAAAAGCAGAGAAAACCAAAACAAAAAGAAAAAGAAAAATTAAATCTTTTTCATAAATACAAAAGCAAAATTAAATCTTACATACTAGTAGTTGATACGAAAACTAAAAGCAAAAACATAAAATAAAGAACTTTAAGAGAGCCTTAAATTTAAAGCACAGGGATCTAACAGAAACTGATCAAAAGAAGAATCAAGAAATCACGATCCACCTGTGAGAAGCAGAAATAACCAAAGATCATATCCTTTTTCCTTTTCCACTGTTTCCTCAGTAACCATACAGACCAAAACAGAGAGAGAAAAAACCAACCAAAAAAGCACAAAACAGAGATCTCAAAGCTACAAGTATTATATCACAAAAACAAAGAAAACCCACTACCAAGCTCACCAAAATAAACAAACCCATTAACACAAACATATAAACAAGTACAAATAATTGTAGAGAAGCAGAGGAGGAGGAGTACGAACAGAGTAAAGGAAGAAAAAAAAAAGTCAAAAGAGGGTCTCACCATATGTACTCAGCGATGATTTTCTTAGTGGAGTCTGAGAGGTTAAGGTTGATGAGATCTGAGAGCAAAGCCATTGCAAAAAGAAAACACGAACAGAGAAGAGAGTGTTTTGGTTTGGTTTCTTCCCTGAAGATTAAATCAAAACAGAGTCGTGAAGAGAGAAGATGGGGTTGGTGACCTTTTATAGTGGTGTGTATTCAGAGTTGGAAATATAAACGACTTTTTTTGATAATAATATATTTGCCTTACCTCAAAAAAATATAAAATAAAATGAAATAATAATAATAATAATATTGACTTTGAAAAATTTTACTAGTAAAAAAGTTTTTTTTTTTTTTTTTTGAGAAGATAGTAAAAAAAAATTATCCTTTTCTTATTTTTAAAAAAATATTAATTAAATTATTTTATAATACTAAGATATTCATATTACTGTGGATAATAATTTAAAATTTTTAATTTTAATTTTTACAAAATTTTCGTAACTTGTTGATGTGGTTTTATGTTTCATATTGATTGATATATACATCATTAAAATTGTATCTATTTTTTATATTAAAAAAATAACAAATTAAAAATATTATGCACTACATTTGGGAGATATAGAACAATTTTCTATAATATGAAGTCCTTTTTATTTTTTCAATATAAAATAAAGATATTACTTTGACTGGGATTGATAATTTGTAAAATACTAGTTGTAATTTGTAATCTACTGGAATCTAGAAAGTTAACAAAGTTTTTTTCAAAACTTCTCATATATTTCTTTTTTTTGTAAATTTTGAAAATCTAACCGTTAAATTTTATGTTACTTATGTTCTTAATATGCATATCAAATTTCGTTCAAATCGAATATTATTTACTATTTGATCAATTAAATTATTTTTATATACAACTTTAGATTACAAAAACTTGAAATTATAACATTTATTTGATTACATAACAATTAATCTTTGATTATCTTGAAATTTTATAAGCATTAAGGATGTTATAAGAACATGTAATCTAATGGTTAGATTTTCAAAATTCAACTCAATATAAATATATATAATGAGTTTGTAGGATTTCTCTCCAAACTAATTTGGAGAAAAACTTTCTTCCTGGCAAGTCTTTTTTTTTACAACTAATGGAAAATGAAAAGTCCATTTTTCAGTATAAAAAAATTTTAAAAAAAAGTCTGTAAAAAAAAATAAAATAAAATTCTTTTTTTAATCTTAAATGGGACTTAGATTATATTTAACTGTGCGTAAAGAATCTTCTCAGTGGACTCCACGTTACCGGCTACTGGTTCTCCCTGTTCATTTCAATTCACTTTTCTCCTTTTTTATTCAAAAAAAAAAAAGTAAAAAATTTAAAACCAACAAAACCTTAATCCAGCATTATTATTCATTATTACGCCTGAAAGTAATACTGAAAAGATTCACAAATCTCTATACCATTTTTGAATCCAAAAGAATCTGCAGGTTTCAGCAAACTAGGAAAACTAAGAAAGGTATTAAGTTAAAAATCTCACCAAAAAAATAAAAATCTCCCATATGATATGGAATATTTGATTCTACATTACGGAATCATTGCTGTTTATCTTTAATTATAAAAGATTCATAAGAGATGATAAAATCATAAAAAAAAAGCTTTGGAATCTCCTGTATTTCCTAAATAAAAACATTTAAGGTTAAATTTCATTTCTTCCATTCTAACTATCAAATTATAAAATAAAAATAAAAATTATATTATTAAAGTTTTTAATTCAATATTTTCAAAAACAAATCTTAAATTCAGTATTTTTATTAATGTAAAAAAAATGGGATAATACTTTTATTGTTAAGAGTGTTGTAACTCAACCAACACTTCCTTATATTTTTAACGAGGACATGGGTGTTCATTTGTGTTCAGCTTATTTAGTTAGTTTTTAGCTTTTATTTACCTTTTTTTTTTTAATCTCATTTTTTCAAAGTATAAACATATGTTAGCACATTTTTGGCAAAAAAAACTAATATTAAACACACACATCAGGTTCAATTCTCTCCTCCCCACATATTGAATTGTACAAAATAAAAAATAAAAAAAATAAAAAATACAATATTTTTATCCTTAAAGATGACTTTTTTATTCTTGAAATGTCAAAAGTTTTATAACTTAACTAGTTGACATTTTTCTGGTATTTTTAACCACGACATTTAATATTCAAATCTACCATCCTCATTATAATTATCAAATTATAAAATTATATATATATATATATATATAATCATATGATAAGAATAAGTTATGCTAATGAAAAAAGCTATGATAGCTAGTTGTTTTTATGGAGCAGTTACAACTTACTATAGTTAATATATGACAAGTATGCATGCATTCTTATTGGAAATTAAATCAAAGTCCAAAAAGATTCATTGAATGTGTTGTGTTAATCAATAAAAATGAAAGGAATCTTAATTTTACATTTATTGAGCATTAAACAAAATTGATAATAGGAGGTTGGCAGAGCTTTGAAGTATAAACAGGAAGAACTTTATAGCTAAACCGCACCTCTTCAACTCCCTCAATTATCAAATCATTTAAAAAAATTGAAACATTAACTTTTGGTAAGAGTTTTTTTTTTTAGAAATAATTACAACATGCTGCTAAACCCGCAGTTCAAACCCTTTCCCCCCTAAACCCCCCAAACACTTTGTGCATGAGGAGATGCCAATTCACTCGTGGGTCTCACACTTCAAATTTAAAACTTATCATTATTATTAGAAAAAAAAGGGTACATGAGCTCTACTCCCTTATCATTATCCACACAAAAAAATAATAATAATAATAATAATCTACATATTCTACACTTTACTTTTTGTAATTTTTTTTTTTTAAATCTCAAAAATAGAAATGGTTTCCCAAACAATTTTTTTTTTTAGTATTTTGAAAATTGTTCTTAAAAGTGAAAGGTAAACACACAATATAAAAATTATTATTTGAAAACTAGTTTCAATTTCAGGGTCTGTTTGTTATCGTTGTTTAAACAACAATTTTCAGTATTTAAACAATATTACACGTATTTTCACACACTACCCACACGTATTTCCAAAAAATACAAACAACGTTACTACAATTTTCACGCACTGAAAATTGTTTTTTTTACTGTTTTGAAAACAAAAACAAAAATCCTTCCACCAAACAGGCCATTAATGGAGGCAAAGTGAAGCTTATTGTCTTTCTTTTTATTTTGAATTATTTAGAAAAAAAATAAAAGGATGAGTATAAATTTTTTTTTTTATAAATCATTTGATGAGAATAGTTTATGCTATTGAGAATAGCTAGTTGGTTTTTATGGAGTAGTTACAACTTCCTATAGTTAATGAACAAGACTTAGGTACAGTACTTAAATGTTGTTTTTTAGGTTTCTACCATATGAATTTTTTCTCATGGGATGGAAGTATAATTTTTAGTTAAATAGCCACATAATTGAATTTTAAGAAGAGAACCTAAGGAACAGCACCTACAGTACTGTGCTTAAATTTTGTACATAGTTAATATATGACATATACGCATGCATTCTTCTTTGGCCATTAAATCAAAGTCCAAAAGATTTATTTAATGTGTTATTAATCAATAAAAACGAAAGGAATCTTAATTTCACATTTATGGAGCATCAAACAAAAGTGATAATAAAGGTTGGTAGAGTTTGAAGTAGAAATAGTAAAAACTTTGTAGTTAAACTGGGTTCTCTTTATATTTTTTATTGGAACATTCATGGCTGATATTCACCTTTCTCAATTATCAAATCATAAATAATAATAAAAAGGGAAAAAAAATTGAAACGTTAACTTAGTGACGGCAAAGTGAAGCTTACTGTCTTTCTTTTTTATTTCGAATTTTTTATAAGAAATTTTTAAAAAATAGATTGTTAGAGTATCAGCAACCAAAAGGCTAAATGCCAAATTTAAGCTTATTTTACCATTTAGTCCAAAATGCCCACTTCATTAGATGTTGTAAAATGTAACTATTGTAAAAAAAATTTACAATTGTGCTACAATGCAATTCTAAATGTAGAATTGCACTGTAGCTCAATTGTAAAACTAAAAACATTATTTTATTCTCTCAACTGTTCTCTCTCATTCTGACTCTCACTTCCTCTCTTTATCTCTCACAAGTCACAACTTCCCCCTCCTCACTCCCTCTCTCACATCTCTCTCGTTCAAAGCTTGCATCGGTGTTGGGTTTTGGATTTCGAAGGTTGGATCAACGGGCTAGGTTTGGATCAGTGGACTGGGATCGGTTGATGGTGGGTTTGGATTGGTTGATCAGTGGGTTTGAATTGGTGGATCTGTTGATCGGTGGGTGGATCTGTTGGGTTGATCGTCGGTAGCTCCGATGGTGGCTCTAATGGTGTTTTTTTTTTTGTTTTGAATGGGTTTGGTTTTGGTTTGATGGTGGTGGCATTGCTTTAGGGTGGTGGCTCCGATGGTGATTTTTTTTTAATGGGTTTGATCGTTTGGTTTTGGTTTGATGGTGGTGGCAATGCTTTAGGGTGGTGGATTTTGATTTGGGCTGAATTTTGCTATGGATTTTGCTCAGCAGAGGTGGGTGGTGTGACTAAGAAGCTGGATAGTGGTGGTGGTGGGTGGTTGAGAGAGAAAGAGAAATAGAGTTCAGAGAGAGAAATGAGAAATGTATTTATATTATTTTTATTTTATATTATATTATTTTAATATGTAGTATGGTAAAACAAAGGTTGAGATGCTGGATTTATTATAAAATGATATTGTATAATTGATAAAATGATTTTTTAAGATAATAAAATAGGATAGGATGACATAAATCATTATGGATGCTTTTTTTTTTTTTTTTTTTTTTGATCCTCCATCTCTAATAATTGTGGATGCTCTTATAGTTTATTGAAGTAAATCACAAATGTCCCGTTTGATTAAAGGGTGATTATCTCAATAAATGGCACTGACAGACAACCGTGACGATGACAATAGAAGGAACGGGGGTAGTTGGATGCACGTTGGTTGAACTAACAGCTTCTCAACATTGCGTGTTGCTTCAATTTTGATTGTTTGAACTTTGAATTTAGTTATTCAAGTTTTTAAAAATATTTGATTCTCAAAAAAAAAAAAAAAAAAAAAAAAAGTCTTTAAAAATATTTTAATGTTATCCTTATATAGTATAATTTACTATCTTTATATGAACGGCTAAATTGGGTTTATGTGACAAACTTTTTTTTGGTACACTTGTACTCATAATATATATATTTTAATATGGGAGTATGTAACTTTTCAAAACCTAATTATGCTGATTCTTCCGCATGTAGTTTTGGGTTTTGTGGAGCATAGTTTTGTTTGATCCGGTTTAACAACCCGACCTGACCCGAATAATATTGCGTGGTTTTTAATGGGAGATTTACTGAGGTTTAGTCAATGGAGCGGAGGCTTGGGCCGATAATTTTTTGGGCCCATTTCATATATATAAACCGACTTTGCCGTGATTAGGGTTTTTAAGATGGTAGGTTGTTGTTGCCGCATTCTTGAGGGTGAGAGAAAAAGTGTTGTAGCCGCAATTTTGTACTTTGTATTCTTCCCTGATAATAGTGAAATCCCTGCAAGTCCGTGGACGTAGACAAATTGCCGAACCACGTAAATATTATCTTGTACGTGTGGTTGTTTTTCTTTGGCGTGTGTTTTCTCTATTATTTTGTTCCTCACAGGTTGGGAATTCGGTTTGATTCCCTACATGTAGTTCCTCCATCTCATATACTTTAAGCAATTACAATGAATAATCTCATGTGAGTAGTACTAAGATGCTGACTAGGTTCGAACTCATAACCTTACGGATCTCATTAAGTCCTAAAAACCTCTTGGAGTTTATGATAATGATATGTTAAGCTATATGTTTTTGCAAAATTAAAACAAAATGAATTCATAAAAAAAATAAATAAATAAAACAAAATGAAGATGAATAACGCACAGTATGACTCATATTATTTTGTATTTATTCTATTTTAAAAAATACTACATTCATGTCTCTCTATATATGTGGGGCTAGAGAATCTGTGGCCCCGGCCCACTTTACATTAGAACTCAAAGCCCGAGCCGAGGAGAACTATTGCCGAGGACGCATAATGAAAGTCCAAAAAAGGGCTAAGGATATGGCCGAGGACAATCTTATGCTCGGCACCCCATAGAGCCTCTAAAGGAAAGGACCAGCTCAGTGCAGGAACAAGCCAAGTGAAAAAGCTGCCAATACAGCAATAAAGGACTTTGCGTCTGACAGGTCCATGCCCTTCACCATGCTATAAAACTTTTACAACCACCCCCAACCACTCCAAGTGTAGGCTAATAGGACAAGTCTCAACCCCAGAAAGTGGAGCATACACGTGGACACTGGAAGGAGGGTAAATGCTAGTATAAACGAGAAAAAGAACCAATGGAAGAGGGAGGGGGGTCTTCCAGACGAGGAAGTCCTAAAAAAGGAGAGAAAGAAGAACACTGAGCTCCTCGGACGAGGTCTAAAGACCGAAACCACTCATGCCCCTTTAGAAGAAGGTCTTGTTAGACACGTCAAACTTACCTTCATGTAAATTTCCATAGAAACCATGGCTAACCGCTGTTCGTTAACCCAGGTCTAGCCTTTCAAGCCCACGCTCTACAAATGATATTGTTTGGGCCCTTTAACATACGAACCCAATATCATTTTGGGGTCGCTATAAATTGTGTCCCTACAATTGGCGCCGTCTGTGGGAAAGACTTGTGCGTTGGCACAGACAGTGGGTCGAACTCCTGTCAACTCAGGGCCTGCGAAAGCCCCTCCATTACTTCCAGCGGCCTGGTGTTGTTGCCCTAGTATAAAGTTCTACTAGGGGCTATGCTTCGAAGCACGAGTGAGAAGGACAGTTCTAGGGGCTTCCAAGTTTTGGACAAAACCAAGGCGTTGTATGGTCCTCGGACCCGGGCCTATGGGGAAACCAACTACTTAAAAGAGTTTTGGACAGAATCAAGGCGTTGTATGGTCCTTGGACCCGAGCCTATGGGGAAACCAACTACTTAAGAGTTTTGGACAGAACCAAGGCGCTGTATGGTCCTCGAACCCGGGCCTATGGGGAAACCAACTACTTAAAAGAGTTTTGGACAGAACTAAGGCGCTGTATGGTTCTCGGACTCGGGCCTATAGGGAAACCAATTACTTAAAAAAGTTTTGGACAGAACCAAGGCGCTGTATGGTCATCGAACCCGAGCCTATGGGGAAACCAACTACTTAAGAGTTTTGGACAGAACCAAGGCGTTGTATGGTCCTCGGACCCGAGCCTATGGGGAAACCAACTACTTAAAAGAGTTTTGGACAGAACCAAGGCGCTGTATGGTCCTCGAACCCGAGCCTATGGGGAAACCAACTGCTTAAAAGAAAAATTATAAGTTTTGGACAGAACCAAGGCACTGTATGGTCCTCGGACTCAAGCCTATGGGGAAACCAACTACTAAAAAAAAAATTATTATAAGTTTTGGACAGAACCAAGGCACTGTATGGTCCTCGGACTCGAGCCTATGGGGAAACCAACTATTTAAAAGAACAATTATAAGTTTTGAACAGAACCAAGACACTGTATGGTCCTCGGACTCGGGCCTATGGGGAAACCAACTACTTAAAAGAAAAATTATAAGTTTTGGACAAAACCAAGGCACTGTATGGTCCTCGGACCTGAGCCTGTATATATATATATAAATCTTTATTATTATTAATTAATTGTTATTATAACTTCTGGGCAGAACCAGGGTATCGTATAGTCCTCAGACTCTGACCCATGGAAAGATTACCCGTTAAACATTGGGTTAAGTCCTAGACTGAATAGAAGTCTTGGTCTACCCTCGGATCCTCAATTTCAAGGGAACTAACACAAACGAGTGCCTAGGCCCGGTATAGCCATACCTTAGTCCTCGGACCAGGTGCCAAAAACGAATAAGATCATGTGTTACCAAGAACGTGGTCAAGCCCCAAAGTACTCAGCAACCCTCTTGAACGGTTTATTTTAGGTTACTCATTCTCGGATGATTGCCTCACGCGCAATACAGGGCATTCAGCTGTTATCACGATTAGTCTCGTATGTTTAACCTACAGTAGATTGTATTGTTATGCTTGACAGTCTCAATAAGTTCAACACAATAGCTTTTTGTTACAAGGGTTTCTGCCCTAAGCATCGTTAAAAAAAAATACACATACGAAATACATCCATTCACAAAGTAATTACTGCAGAAAAGAAAGAATATGTAAAATAAAACGAAATCATCTTTTATTAAAACAAAGAAACAGTACAACGTACAATGAGGGGTTTAAGTAAGCCTATACCAAAAGCTAACTACAGAGGCAAAAAGAAAAAAAATACAAGGAAGAGATAAATCCTTCGAAACTCTGCTCTGGTAGAGATTATGCATGACGAGATGGCCCCGCTAATGGAAGAGAAGAAGAAGCAGAGGAAGAAGAAGTAGAAACACCAGGGTAGCCCCGGTGATGAGAAAGAAGAAGAAGCGGAGGCGAAAAGAGACACCAGTGAAGGAAGAGAGGAAGAAGCAGGGATGCTTAATCCCCGCATCAGCTCTGACTCCTAACACACAGGTGCCATATTAGCAACGCTCGAGAAAGAGCGAATGTTACTGACGACGAGAAACCCCACTGCTGTCGCACCAAAAATCTGTCGCGACCAGCACCTGCTTCGGATTTTGACTGAAAGAGATGAATGCATCGCTCCCACCTTGTAAAAGCAAAGAACTGTCTTGAGTCTGTGTCTCCCTTGTCCCGACCGCGCCATCTTGAGTCTCGGAATGACCCAGTGCCTTTGGAACGGGTGTGGTTCCTTCACCCCCACTCGTGCCTCAGACATATCACTCTAAGGTTTGATTGCACTAGAGATGAAGACTTGGAGCACAACTAAAGGATTAGGAATTTGAAGGGACTGAAGGATCTGCACTTAAAGGGAGTGACTCCCTACCCTGCTTCTTATATGGAGGGCAAGCGGGCGGCATTTAATCTACACAGATTCTCAAGAAGTGCTACAGACGAGACAGTTTCTACTCAACTCCCCATACCGTCTTCAACCATAGGATTTAGGTAGCCTTGTAAAGGGGACATATTAAAGACGCGCCTCGAGCACTGAAACGGCGCGGACGCCGCGTGAGTAAATCTAAAGGAATGTCTCATAATCCGGTGCACCTCCCAGGCAAATGAAGAGACACCGACATTAGTGAAGGGCTGAGTTGGGCAGGCCATGATGTGGGCCCGACATCACCAAAACCCTCCTCCCCAACCAAGAAGTCGAGCAGTAGGATTTTGAGGGGCTATTATGGGGCCAGAGAATCTGTGGCCCCGGCCCACTTTACATTAGGTCCTGTTGAGGTCCAAAAAAAAAAAAGATTACAATAAAATAAGCCCAAAAGAAATGGAAGAGCAAGTCAAGCCCAAAAGAAAGAATCCAGACCAAGCCCAAAGTAACAGGTACGAATGACCCATGGGGGATAAAAGGAAGGCCTAGGATCTTGAAGCCCAGAAAAGGAAGAAGCACCCAAAAAGAAAAAAAAAGACCACGGCAAAAATAAAAAGAAGCGAGGATCCCCAAAACCCTTTAAGCACAAATAAAAAGGGAAGACTGAGACAAATCGGTAGAAATAAGACAGGAAAAGAGAAAAGAACAAGGAACGCAAGCGACCTTTCATGGCACAGACAGCAAAAGGGCCTCGGGAAACCAGGACAGGGAAGAAAGAATGGCAACGAATGACTTTCAAAAATGGCAGAACAGGATTCCGTCCAAATAGGAAAGAAAGGAATACGCCAGAAATGAGGATACCGAGAAGGGCATACCTCAGCACGTCCCAAAGAGGATGGCCAGCCAGGAGCTTTCGAAGGAATCAGAACCAAGAGAAGGAAAGAGTGAGAGAAAACGGCAAAAAGACTTACCAAGGTGACAGAGACCGAACATGCTCTGTTTGCAAAGTAACAAAACAGGGGAACCCGGGACGCCCAGAAAAACTCCATTATAAAAGGAGGGGACGGGCCGTGAAGAAAGCAGCGAAAAAAAAGGGAAAAGAAACACACAAGAAAAAAAAGAAGAAACTCTCGAGGAAGAACTATCAGAAAAATCCATCCAGAAATAAAAAAATACTAAGGGAAGAGCGAAATACTTCTTCCCGATATCCTGTAAAGGCCACTATTGCACATACTCGGATTCAACAGGAATCAAACTTTGCAAGTTTTGAAAGCTGAAACAGCCATTCAAGACTGCAATTTTTGAGTTTGATTGGACCTTGTATCACGTCCTAGTGAGCTTTCTGTAATCAAACAGATAACTTGTTAATGAAACACTGCCTCATAACTCCCAGGATCCCCACTGCACCTTCTTTTTTTTTATCGTTTTGCCAATCCTGTCATTGTTCTGAATTTATGTTGCTAACATTTCTGGGCATTCCACGATATCCTTGTTTGTCATTTTTCTTATATTGTCAGGAGTATTCTCTGTACCTACTTGATTCTTAAACAGCTCGTTAGCTACGGTGAGTCAAGGCCCGGTCCACCAAATCCCTCCTTTTTTATTTGGGCCCGGGATCCTTGGGCCTAAGTATCCTAAAAAAAGTGCACTCTCACAGGTCCCAAAGCCCGAGTTGAGAAGAACTATTACCGAGGACGCATAATGAAAGTCCAAAAAAGGGCTAAGGATATGGCCGAGGACAATCTTATGCTCGACACCCCATAGAGCCTCTAAAGGAAATGACAAGCTCAGTACAGGAACAAACCAAGTGAAAAAGCTGTCAATACAGCAATAAAGTACTCTGCGTCTGACAAGTCCATGCCCTTCACCATGCTATTTAGCTTTTACAACCACCCCCAACCACTCCAGCTGTGGGCTGATAGGACAAGTCTCAACCCCAAAAAGTGGAGCTTACACGTGGACACTGGGAGGAGGGTAAATGCTAGTATAAAAGAGAAAAAGAACCAATGGAAGAGGGAGGGGGGTCTCCCAGACGAGAAAGTCCTCAAAAATGAGAGAAAGAAGAACACTGAGCTCCTCGGACGAGGTCTAAAGACCGGAACCACTCATGCCCTTTTAGAAGAAGGTCTTGTTAGACACGTCAGACTTACCTTCATGTAAATTTCCATAGAAACCATGGCTAACCGTTGTTCGTTAACCCAGGCCTAGCCTTTCAAGCCCACGCTCTACAAATGATATTATTTGGGCCCTTGAATGTATGAACCCAATATCATTTTGGGGTCGCTACAAATTGTGTCCCTACAATATATTATAGTACAAAAATTAAGAAAATCATAGAAGCTGTCAAAATGCAATTTTTGAACCATCAAAGGAGTGATACGATGGTTCATTGGTTCAAGCTTTTGGCCAGTAATTCAATTGTTGGATCATTGATTCAACCGTTGAATTCTTTCTTAAAAAAAAAAAAAAAAAAAAAAAACCGTTGAATTAATATTTTTTATTAATATATATTAAATAATTACATTAAAAACAAAGATAATTTCTTTAAAAAATAGACGCTATTCAATTTAAACCTTAATATGTAACCATACCAATATTGAACTTAATAAAATATTATTATTTCCTATTAAAAAAATAATATATTATTATTTAACAATTTTATTCAAAACTACAATTTAAATTATATATATATATATATATATAAAATATGGTTAAAAATATGACACTTGAATTGAAATTTTGAATCTTGATTACTTACTTTAAGTATAAAAGAAAAGGGCTTAAAAAATCCATAATGTGCAAACCTGGAGGAATATATGATTTTATCAAAATAATTTAATACTAGCCTCTAAACAGTGGCAGCTCTAGAATTATTTTCTAGGAGTTTCAATAAAATATAAATTATATAAAATTTTAAACAAAAGATAAACTAAATATATTGACATCACAAAAAAAAAAAGCAAAAAAAAAAATCTTTAATACATAAAGTTTTATAATTTTCTTATACAATGTTTCGTATTTTGAAATTATTATATAATATTTTCATTATCAATCCTACTAGTTACATCTGTTTTAATGTACATAGTCAAGAAATCATTCATCCACTAATTTTTCATTTAATTGATTTATTTAAAATTTCTTAAGATTTAAATGAGCTTTTTCTAAGGTTTAAGATTGGCAAATTCTACTTTTGTTATTGGGCTAATTAAATTTTTTTTCCAGATTTAGATCAAATTGATTTGTTATTGAGATTTTTCTTTGTGTTTAAAAAGGTTAAGATATTGTTAAAATGATTATATTTAAGTTTATTTCAGTTGGGTTAAAGGTTAGGGTTTCAAATTTTTATTTTAAGTGTCAAGAAAGGAAATATTATAATAATTTTTAATTTTTTTTGTTCAGTTCAAGGGGTTCATTTGAACCCCCTCGGTCCAAGTGGAGCCGCCCTTACCTCTAAGAGCATGTGTTTAGAGGCTTTTCTATTTTTTCTTTCTAAAGATTAATTATTTTCAACTTGTAAAGTAATCACATATATGCAAAGTGGATGCGCAAATAAGTAATTTGTAAAAATGTGCTAAAAAGAAACTGAAAAATTCCCTAGGAAAGAAAGTCTAAAAAGACTTTTTGAAAATAAATTTTTATTACATCAATATTGTAAAATAGAAAGAAGAAGCAAACCCAACCAAAAAAAAAAAAAATGATATCAACAAAAAAAAAATAAAAAACCTTGAAACTTATTCAATAAAATTCTTGGATCTCATTGCTCTTATTTTTTCTCTATTTGACATAATCTACTAATTTCTTCTCATAGAGTACCTTCCTTCTCTTTATTAGAAATTTGTGGTGGTTAACATTAAAAATTATCACAAATTTTTTTTTCTGTAATTGTGTAGCAAATGATTATGAGAAGTTTTGACTTTTGAAAATAATATGTACATGGTAACTAATAAGTAGTTTTTTTTTTTTTTTTTTAAACAATCAAAAAGTAAGTGGATAAGAAAAGTTAGTGGAATTTTAAAATGGAACACAATTTTACATATTTATTGTAGTAAGTGAATGGGATATATATACACACACTAGCCTCTTAGTATGCGTGTTGCATATTGCGTTTGGTCAGAAACTCTTCTATTTTTTTGAGTAAAGGTTAATAATTTGTATCTATTATAATTTAGAAATATATTTTTTTCAAACAAATAAAAAGGATTAACTTAGAAATAAGGAAAAATAATATGACCGTGAAAGGAAAGAAAGCTAAATTTTAGAAGTTTTCTTAATTTTTTTATTTTTAAAATTGGGGTGTTTTACCATAAAAATGCTAAATTTTAGGGAATAAAAAGATGAACATGAAGGGAAAAAAATCCTACATTTTAGGAGTTCTATTTTTGAATTCAAAATGAAATTTGTTATTTAACATTTATGACTTTATCTCTAAGAGAAGTTACCCTTCATTAATGAGGGTATTTTTGAACCACATAAAAGTTGAGTTCAAATAAGGGAATCCTCTTATATATAGTACTAGTCTCTGAGCACGCGTGTACTCATTGGCTCTTCTATTTTTTTGGATAAAGGTTAATAATTTGCATTTAATATAATTTAGGAATATATACTTTTTATTTTTCAAACAAATAAAAATGATAAATTTTAGAGATAAGTAGTAATTGTAATTTCTTTTTTGAACGTGAAATGAAAAAAATTCTAAATTTTAGGAGTTATCTATTTGAATTAAAAAAAAAAAAATTTGTTATTTGACATTTATAACTCTATTTTTAAATGAAATTACATTTCATTAATGAGAGTATTTTTGAATCACAAAAAAGTTCAGTTAAAAGAGGGGAATCCTCTTTATATATATATATATATATAAGTGGATAATGCAATTTGAAAACCAACAATATAGTAGTTATGTATTTATAGACAATGTTTTAGTGGGAGTTAAGAATATATTTTTATCAAATTGTCCTCCAATTTTGTTTTGTGAAGTGTAAGGATTTTTTTTTTAATATCGGCTTAAGAATATTTTTGAACCACAAAAAAAAAAAAAAAAAAAAATCTCAAACAAAGAAAGCCTCTTAAATAATAGTATTAATATTTTTTTTTTTCAAGAATCTGTGTACTCTGTACTTGTGTAGATGTAGATATAGGCATATAGCTTAAAAAACCGATTCAAATAAAACCTTGCCTGTATGGTTTTGAATCTTGATAAATATGCTTAGCAGTTTTGTCCTCTATAATGCCTTGCCTCAAAAGGTTGAAGTAATTGTAATTGAATAAAGTTTACTATTTTTTATATTAAAAAAAATTAAGCATGTAAACTATAGCTGTATCAGTCTGTAGAGACCTTAGACCATACCTTTTACTTACATCTTTGGAATGAAGCATGGTTTTCGGGACCAAAAGAAGTGGTATTCATTCCCTCCACCCCCCCAAAAAAAAAAAAAAAAAAAAGAAGAAGAAGAATTATTGTATATGACAGAAACTCACCTAATTTGAGTATCAATGTTCCCATTTATGGCAACAATTTTTTTTTTTAGAAACCCATTTATGGCAACAACTAAAACTCATTAATTGTATCAATTTCTCTGATAGTATCGACAACTAAAATAAGATTATCAAAAAAAATCAACAACAAAAATAATGTTGAAGTCATAAATTTCAATAAAAAAATATTAAGCTGAATACATATATATAGTCAGCCGACTTGTTTGTTGATAGTCTTAATTTATATTCTCAATCAAAATAAAAATATTACGTCACAATATTTTTACTTTAATTTTATAATAAATTTTATGTGACAGGTTAATACTTATTTTAATTTATTATTAATATATAAATTTTTTGTCTACTAATAACAGTTAATAATGACCAATTACCTAAAATTTATTATAAAATTATTATAAAAATATTATAATTTTTTTAAAAAAATAATAAGTTTTTCCATAAAAATAATATAAGTTATAGAACCCGTTACTTATCCTCAAAAGAAAACAAAAAGTTATATAACCCTTATTTTTAAATTAAAGATTTGAAGATGGCCACTAAGAGTGTGTTTGGATAGAACTTATTTTGTTAAAATTGAAAACTCAAAACTGAAAACACTGTAGCAAAATAATTTTTAAATATGTGAATAGTATTGCGAGACCCATTTTTAATGAATAAGTTGATAAAAAATGAAATTTATGGGTCATAAACAGTGCACGGACCTACTGATTGACAGAAATGTTTCAAACAGTACTGAACAGTATTTCACTGTTGCACTTGTCCCCTGAAACACGTATAGAAAAAATTTAGAAAAAAAAAAAAAAAAACAAAACAAAACTCAAACGTGGGTCCAAACCTACCCTAAGATACCATTTTTTTTGTCTTTCTTAAAAAAAAATAAATAATAATAAAAAGATTCAATTTTTTTTATAAGGGCTTTGGAGTTTGGTGGATGAAACCTGTTTGGCCGGTAAAATGAAGTGGAAGTGGTACGAAGCCCAAGGCGAACGGGTTAGATAGTCAGTCACGTGGGTTGTAGACTTCGTAGTACGGCGAAGGACGAGAGAGAGAGAGCAGAATTGGATTCACCGCCACGTGTCTGGAAACATTATAAGTGCACTACTGTGTTGCGTGTTTCGAAAAAAAGATTAGGTTCATTGGGTCCACTTGCTGCCTTGAATCTCCCAATTTTCTCTACCTCTTCTCTGCCTCAACTGTACGATTCTCTTGGGGTAATTATATTTATCCCTATTTTTTATATTCATGAGCTCTCTGGTTTCACATTAAGATAGTATAAAAAATTAAAAATCACTGTAATTTTAATGAACTACATTGACAATTGTAGCCAAAAAAATGTTGTCAACTACATTGAGAAGAGGGTAAAGAGATTCCGGTAACGATTAGTGTGAGGACTGGAGGATTATTCAAAAACAATTTGAATTAAAACTGTTAGATTAAAGTGTAAATTTCACCTTTTAAATTTAAATTTTGGGTTTATTTAGATTTTGACCTTAAAATGTTTCAATTTTTTTAAATATTCGTGCTTATATCAATTTCTATTCAAACTAGACATGTAATCTCTATGGCTGATACAATCAAAATGTGTTGTATCATTTTAAATTTATAATTAAAAATCTTTGAATAGATCGACACAAAGTCTTGGCAGCTTTCAGTGGTCATAATACCCCGTGATGGTGGCATGGTTGCAATAATGGCTTGGGGCGGTGACAGTGTCAGCTTTGAAAAATTTTCTAGGATAATCGGTTTAAAAAATTAGTAAAAAGTTAAATATATCAATATAAAATTTTATAAGATAGTCCGATTTTAGTTATTTTTTCGGTGCATAAAATTGTGTAAAATAATGTACATGAAACAAGTAGTTTATCTCTCTTTTTTCTATTTTGTTTTAGAAAAAGAAAAATTATTAGTCTATGACTCTATATTGTACTAGCAATGTAAAATTTACATTATAAATTAAATAAATATATATAATATTATTCACATTTATAAAAAAATTAATGTACAATAATTTAAAATTTGCATTACTAGTACAAAGTAAACCTTTAATTACCATCTGTTTTATTATTGGGTAATAAGAAAGTTTGGGGTGATGATTAATTTGATAAAAGTGAGAATGGGTTTGAGGTAGTGGCGGCTTTAGTTTGGAGACGTGATTGACGAAGGTGGCTGTGGTTGTGGATTGAGAGGGGATTGGTGGCAACAACTTCCAGTATTGATATTGAATAGCCATCGAAGAAAAGGGGGTAGGGAAATTATTTATTTATCTTAAGCAACCATTTTTTTCTTGACGTGGACTCAATTGGTCCAAAACTATATAGTTTTATGGTATTAAAATGACTCCATATTTTAGTTTAGTTTGCAATTTGGCATTGAATAGCCACATCATTATCATTGTGCAGACCCATAAACTACCAATTCAATGAGGTGTGTTATAAAGAAGTAAGTACGATCATTCATAGCTCAACGGGGGAAAGAGAAAGACACAAACATTTTAAATGATGCAATTGACCGGAGAAAATACCGATAAATACGAGTCAACCTCAAATATTATAAGGGTGTAACCCGTGTATATGTACAGATATAATTAAAAATAATTATAATTATATTGTTTAAATTATACACTTTTTTTAGAAGAAGTTTAAATTATACATGATATTAGTTCACACATTTTTTAAACTATACATTTCTAAAATATGTAATGGTTTCTCATTATATATATATATATATATATGATTTAGAATTTAATTGGATTTAGATTCTTCGGTTTTTGCATCTAATAATTCACTTGCTACAAAAATTAAAAAAATTAGATGAACATATAGCGCAAAATTGAACTCCAATTGAAATCCAAATTAGAATTTAACTGGATTTGGATTCTTTGATTTTTATACTCAACTAGTGTGTAGTCCCGTGCATATGCACAGGTACAATATATATATATATATATATATTAATAGATAAAACTGAGAGAAAATCAAATTTGATTTCAAATTGGAACTCAATTAGAGTCCAATTTTGAGCCATATGTCTCATATAATCTAATTTTTAAATTTTTGTGCCAAGTTAGTTAAATCAATATAAAAATTGGAATTCAATTAGACTTAATTTTGTGCCACGTATCTCATCTAATGAAAGTTTTTTTTATTTTTGTGCCAGGTGAGTTAATTCAATATAGAAAACGAAAAGTTCAATATAAATAAATCATAAAAAACCTAAACATATAGGAGTATATATATATATACCATGACTGTATACGGTCCATTACTAACTAATATATATATATATATATATATATATACAATGCTTAGAAAAAATTTAATTAGATTCAAAATTGAATTTTTCTTTTATTAGCTTTCCATACAAATGAAATTGTTTAGATTTTTGCTGTTATTTTTTATTTAAACTAATGAGCATATTTTTTTTATACTTTTTCTATTCAGATATTTTGTATGCCAAGATCTTGAACATAACAAATTATAATTGACCTGAACGATCTCATACACACATCCCCATTCAATTTAGGAGAAACTATTGGACCAATTTACTCTTTTATTTTGTATTGTATTTAGTAGAATTTTACTGAAAATTATTGTGAATTAATATTGTATATCCAATAGTGATTTTAAAAATTATATACATAATAGCAATGTAATGAGAAACTTGAAGTAACCAATATTATGAAAATTGTAAGAAAAAACTATTTTAGTACCTCCAAATGTCCTAGTTAAATTAATATCCTATATGTTTTATAACTCAAGCTAACATCAATAGCACTATTACAAATCATCATGCATGGGTTACATACTAGTAAAAAACAATCACAATTATACCATTCAAATTATACTTTTTTTTTTTTTGAGAAGATGTTCAAATTATACATAATATTAACTTATACTTTTTTTAAACCATAAATTTTTAAAATATGTAATAGTTTCTCATTATATATATGATTTAGAATTTAATTGGATTTAGACTATTTAATTTTTGCATCCAATAATTTACTTGTCACAAATTTTTTTTTTTTTAAAAAAGATGAACACGTGGCGGAAAATTGAACTCTAATTGAAATCCAATTTTGAATCTAATTGGATTTAGACTTTTCGATTTTTACACTCGATAATTCACTTGGCACAAAATTTAAAATTAAATAGGACATGTGGCACAAAATTGAGAATCCAATTGAAATCTAATTGAATTTTCTCTGAGTTTTGGCTTTTAACATATATATAGATTAAGCCAATATACAAAGGATGCAATCATGCAAGGTGTCAATCAATGAGGCAAGAAAACTTTGGGTCTCTTTTAAGTATTAGGCTAAAATGCAAAATTCACCTTTTATATTTTACCAAAATTCATTTTAGTTCTCTAACTTTACTTTCACTCATTTTAGTCCTTTAAGTTTTAAATTTATTCAATTAAGGCTTTTTCCATTCATTTTTGTTATATGTTGTGGCTAATTGCCCAATTGTTTATTTTTTCTTCAAATTTTTTAAATTAAAAATATATATAATTAATGATTGAAAAATATTTTCCATCAATTTTATTTTATTTTATAGAGAGGCCTTAATTGAATCAATTTAAAATTTAGAGGATTAAACTAAACGAAAGTAAAGTTAGATGACTAAATAAATTTAAGAGAAACTTAGAGGGCTTTTTTTTTTTTTTTTGAGAGAAAATAAATTTAAAAGGCTGGTTTTACATTTTAGCCTAAGTATTAATAGTTATCTTTTTTTCTTTTCTTTTTCTTTTATTTATTTTATTTTATTTTTTTACCTATAACTATGATTCCTAAACATTTATTGCTTAACTTAGATTATTAGCCTTCAAACACTTTAGCCCCCGGTTTAGTATTAGACGTTAGGAGAATTATTGCACCTATAAACCTTAGGGCAATGTTTATTACAGATTGCTTTATTATACATAAAGTATATACAAGTTTTCCAGAAATGAAATCTTTTCGTTCTTCCTAACCCGAAATTGATCAATCTAGCCATCAGGCCTCTGGCACAACATGATTATTCTCGGAGGCAATTACATTATGTTTCCCAGGCTAAGACTACTCCAAAAGATCCGCACTCTAGCCCAATTGCTTCTCTTCTAGTCACTTCCTCATATTCTAGATCATCCTCTCAAGTTTCCTTTATCCCGTTGAACAAGTTTTGAACTAAAATTGTGACTTGAAGTCACATTTTTTGGGTTTTTTTTTTTTTTTTTTAATATATATATATATATATATTTTTTTTAACTTGTGTATACAATGTGTGTAACAAATAGTGTACACTAACAATTACCCTAAGCCCTATGATTTAGGGCAATGTTACAAAACAAACACTCACATCCCGACCTTTAAGTGTGTGTGCGCTACTTGCTAAGAGGTCAAATAAAAATCGAGTATTAAAAAGAGGAAATTAACTTGCATTCAGAATCAACTTCTCCTTTTTTTTTCTTTTTTTTTCACACAGAATAGCCCTAAAAGTTTTCATTGGAAATATTAGGAAGTGTCAACCAATTAAGTTACGAGGCTTTTGGCTTTCACCTTACATTCTTTATTCATATTTTTTTTTACAATTTATTAATTAATTAAGTAATTAATTATATTATCTTAGATATTCATAAACCTTTTTAATGTAATTAAATATGATGGCTGATATTAGGAATATTGTAAAATTTATTACATAAGTCTTAGAAACCGTTTTGCACAACTTTTTTTTTTTTTTTTTTTTGGAGAAAAAAATCAGCATACTTTTTATTGAATTGGTAATAAGTCTAAAACAAAACAACTATAAATATTTGGAGAAATAGATCCATCTAGACTAATAAAGGAAATAAAAATCTCGTATTATTGGCTAAAGCATGTGCTAAGACATTATCTTGCCTATAAGTATGAGAGAAAGAAAAACCCTACAAAGAGGTAGCAAAAGATAACATGGTATTAACAATATGACCAGAAGAGGTTGTAACATAACACCATGTCTAAAAGTGTTAATGGACATTTATAAATCACTCTCAAATAGGGGTTTGTAGAATATCCGCTTGACCTGCCAACCCGCTCGACCCGTAGCTGACTCGCCCGCCCTGTGTGGGTCATTAAGTTAGGTTGTTTGGGTTGGATAGATGCCCAAAATAGCGGATTGGGTTGGACAACGGATTGAAATATTTTCAACCTACTACAACCCGACCCGCTTGCTTAATTACACATAAATATATATATATATATTAGTTCAAATTGATCAACCATATATTCTGTATATAAAGTTAATCAATTCACCTAATCAATTTTTATTGCTATCAATTAATTCCTTATACAAAATATAAAAAGTCAACATTGAAACCCTAAAATCACTTCTACCGTATACTAAATACACTCTGTATTTAGCCTTCACTTTTAGCCACTTCCTCTCCCTCCCTCTTTCATGTTGTTTTGTCCTTTTCTTCCTCAACCTTTTTGAAACCTCTTCCTTCTTCTTCTTCTTTTTTTATTTTATTTTTTATACATATATATATATATATATATTTTTTTTTATCCCTTCAATTCTCCACCTTCCATCAACTGTGTACTCTTCTAGACAACCACAAAGGTAGTTATTTTTATGTCTTGTATTGCTTAATGGTTGTATCTATATTTTTATTGAGTACGTTGTTTGTATTTTTGATTTGGGTCCCATATATTCTTGTAAATCTTGAGACCATGCATACCATTTTTAAATTTATTTGTTATGTTGGTATGTTATTATTTTGAACCCTTGATGTGATTTTGGGAATGTTAAGACTTTGGTTCGTTGATTTAATTTTCTTTAGTTGTAAGGCAGCAGCCTACTATTTCTTTTTCCCTTTTTGTGGAGACAAGGTCTATTAAAGATGATATATCTCTTTTTTATTGACCCTATATTTGTGTTGGAATTGAGATTATTCAATGAAATCAACCTTTAATTTTTTGTGTGCATTAGTTATATTTTGAGATTGTGCAATAATAAATTGTAGATTGTGATAATTTTTTTTAAAAAATAACATTGTTAATGCCAACTCGCATAACCTGCCTAACCCACCAAGTTGAAATCACCAAAATTTGTAACCAATCCGTCAGATTTAGACTTTGGTGGGTCGGTGGCAAATTGGAATTTTCCTAACCCACTAGTAGCGGATTGGATAAAAATATTGGTTTTTACCCACCCAATCTGACCTGCGCACACCCCTACTAGTGTCAAAGCTAGAACGATATAACCAAATCAATTATATATATACCAACCTCCATTCTTCTAAGTAATACTCTTTTCAAAATAAGTAATTGTTTTACTCAATAGTTTAAAATTTTTTCAGGTAGTTGTAGTTTTATCAAATATTTTAATAATCAAGCCAATACTCATATTGTACAAAGTGACATTTCTTAGTATTTCCCAATGAATCGTTTAGGGTTTTAATTTCCACTCTTCTATCATAACTATTTAATTTTTTTAAAATCATTAATAAGAAAAACTAAGAATAAAATTTGAGGACTGAAATTAGATGTATTTGTGGGACTTTATTAGTTTGATTATATTAAACTTTAAATTTTTATTTATTTATTTAGGATATTAAATTATTTGTCATAATACTTTTATCCTTGATTGTACGATTTGATGAAAATTCATATGTACGGTCAAAAATTTTAAATAATTAAAACTAAATTATTAAATAAATAGTAATAATAAATTATAAAATAAGTAAATAATTTTAATAAAAATAAGTACTTTAAGTTCTAATTGTTTATAGTTTAGACTTTATCAATCTTTATCTATTTTTATATTTTAAAATTCTCTTTGTGCTTTGTGTTAATTTCTTAATATTAGATATGGAATGAGTTTGATCATTCTTATTTGGATTATGTTTAATCTATGCCCTAGCTAGCATAAACAATAATAAACAAAATAGTTTCTCAATACTGATTTTTTCTTAATAATAGTCTAATTGAAAAAATCAATACACTCACAAATTAAATATACTAACAAAACTAAAAGTCAAAACATACACAAAAGAGTTCAAAATTTGAGAATATAAAAAAAAAAAAAAAAAAAAAAACTTACATAAAATAACCAAGAACTTAAATGGGTGTCCATTATTTGGCTTCTTTATAGTAAACTTCTTTTAAGATAATATCATGCACACAAATTTTGAAGCAAAGAATAATAAGTAAGATGAATTTGTTATATTAAAACATAAGCATAAGTTGCATTTAAAAAAAAAAAAAAAAAAAAAACAACAACAACAACAACAACAACAACAACAACATGGGGTGTAGTGTGTGAGATTTAATTATAGATGATTGGTTAAGAGAGATTGTATTGAGAAGCCATAGTTGAATATATATAAGTTCAAAATTTTTTAATAATAAACTTTTTAATTGGAGTAGAATTTAAATTATAAAACTTAAATGATAAAGTTATATCTAAATTAAATTATTGTTAATCTTATCCCTTAGTCAAGTATCCTAATAAAATGTTAATTTAATATTGTAAGATGCAACTTGAGAAAAAAAAAATGAAAACAAAAACATGGGTTGTGTCGTGTGTGGGAGTTGAGTTTAGAAATTTTTTATAATAAACTTTTAGTTTGAATATAATTTTTTTTTTAAAAAAAATTATTGTTAAATCATGCAACTCGAGGAAAAAACAAAAACAAAAAACATGGGTTGTATGAGATATAAGTTTAGAAATTTTTGATAATAGACTTTCAATTTGAATATAATTTAGTTTTTTTTTTTTTTTTTTAATTATTGTTAAATCTTATCCCTTAGTCAAAACATGTGTTATTGTTTTTTTGAAAAGAAAACGTAGGTTGTTGTGTGAGATTTAAGTTTATAAATTCTTTATGATAGACTTTTAGTTTGAATATGATATAAATTTTTTGAAATTTAAATGATAAAGTTTTATCTAAATGAAACAGTTGTTAAATATTATCCTTTAATTAAGGAAATATATCATGACAATAAATATATAATTAATTTACTAATTAGTAAGATTGTGAGAGTAGTCATTTAGTACAACCATGGTTTTTAAATGATAAAGTTTTATCTAAATGAAACAGTTGCTAAATGTTATCCTTTAATTGAGAAAATATATCATGACAAAAATATATAATTAATTTACTAATTAGTGAGATTGTGAGAGTAGCCACTTAGCACAACCATAGTTTATAAACTCAACTTTTATTATATAATATTGTAAGTATATAATATGATATGATTTGTACTTTTAAAAAATTAATTTAACTAATTAATAAGATAGTTAGTTTCCAAAAAAAAATTAATAAAGATAGTTTTGAAAGAAGTGAAGACTAAATTAATAAGTATGTGATATGATATTATATATATATATATATATATCTTTCAAAACCATCTTATTAATTTTTCCTATAAAAAAAGAAAAAAGAAAAGAAAAGAAACAAACACACACAATTAAAAAAATATAAAGATGCACATGAAAAAATAAGGAAAAAAAAGTTGATAATAAGAAGTCAGCTTTGACGAGTCAAAAAGTTGTGCGGCAGCATGACGTCCTTGGTTGGTGACCGCCTAAAGATCCAATCCAATTAGGACTTGGCCCTGGAATCAATATGCTGACCGCTGCAGTGCAGGCCGATAAATGCTTAGTTTTTTTTTTTTGGTTTTTTATTTTTCCTTGAGTGAGAAAGTCGTGTGACATAATTTTTATTTTTTGCCACAATTCTTAAAGTGATTGGCTTCGATATCAAAGTAACTGTCCACTACTTATATTGTCACTTCAGCAAAGTTTGGTTTACTTTCTTTAGGTACTTCAATAATTTATTTCGATCTTGTTTACAAGCGAAGTTGGGCAATTGGGGTCAAGATTAAAAGATAAAGTTAAAAGTAAAAATTAATATAAAAAATAGTAATCGATATTAATATATATATATTAATGTAATTGTCACGCATAAGATTTCTTTTGTAGATAATGACTTTGAATTTGATCACTTTCATTAGGAGGATAATTATAATTTTTTTTCTTAAACTAAGATCTATGGAAAGAGTTGCAAATTTTGTTTCAATATGAGTTCGTTTAGGACTTGATCTGGACTCATTATTATGATCGTAATTCTTCATAATCTCAATTAACTATCAATATATATTTTATATCATTAAAATAAAGAAAAATAATATTCATTGTCAAAAACAGTTTAAACCTATAATTTAATTCTTAAAAAAAAAATTAGTGTAAAAATATTAAGAATATTTTTTAAAAATTAGGTAGAATTCAACATTTTTTCTTTGTCTTTTTAGTAGTTAAAACTGAGTTTATAGCAGAAACTCTAGGTTTGAGACGGAAAAAGGCTGATACCCCCAAAAAAAAATTGATGGTAGGCAGAGGCTACAGTAAGTGGTATTTATTTATTTCATAATTATATACTAATGCATAAAAGTTGCTTAGAAGTCGGTAGATGTTTCTAGAGCAGTTGGTTGAGCTAAAAATTATAGTAGCATTTAACAACTTAAAAAGTTATAGTAGCATAAAAGTTGCTTAGAAGTCAGTAGAGTAATTTCACAGTACATTTTACATCAATGGTTTTATTTTTACCATTAGCTAAATACTATTTAATTTTTTATTAATTTCTTTGTCACTTTCTCTTCCTTCCTCTTAAACCCAACTAAGTGATAAAATAAATAAAAAATGGTAAAAAAAAATGCTTTTTAACTCTACTGATGTTATTGCTAGCAGTAAATATATTATTTTATTATATTAAAAATTAAAATAAAATTATTAAAATTGAGTGTTTTATAAAATAAAAATATAAAATAAATAAAATATTTTTTTTGTGATGTTAAATTACTAAATTAATTGAAGTTTGAGACAGTGAAATAGCTTCTTTTTTTTTTTTTTTTTTTTTTTACCAGCACTACGTTTAGGCCCTGTGGTAGAAAAGTAGGTTACTGTACAAGTTTTAAAATCTTTACTAGGTGGGACCAGTTTTAATATAAGAGTTATTAAAAAATAAATAAAAGCTGCCGTGGGAATTGATGTTTACACAGTACAATATGCAGAGAAATTGTTTGTCCTTTGTGCTAGGGGGTGGGTGGGTGGGGAGGACAAGACTTTTTAGAGAGAGAGAGAGAGAGAGAGAGTGTTTAAGGCACCATGCTTCGGATCATACCCACTTAAAATCTATTTTGGTATTTTCTATCTAATAAATAAATGAAACTTGTTTAAAAAAATCATATCAAACTATTTTAATAAATTAATCATAATATTTTATACTATTGAAAAAATAAATTAATAATTTATTGGAGTAGTTTAATGTGGTTTTTTGAAACAAGTATCACTCATTTATTGGGTAGGAAATGCAAAAAAAGATGTTGAGTTTGTATTATTGAAATATGGTATACTTTCTCTTTTTGTAGAGGAGTTTGAATAATGTTGTTTGTATTTTTTTGAAATACGTGTGAATGTAAAAATGTATGAAAATGTGTGTAATTTTATTTAAAAACTAAAAACATGTGTTTAAGATGCTCTAACAAACGGAGCCTAAATATCTCTGTTGAAAATTCAAAGAGATGCGAACTAATTGAGATACCGTGGGTTACAGTTAACTTAACTGGTAAAATCTTTGATAGTTGAATAAGAAATCTGGAGTTTAATTTCTACCTACACAAAAAATCGATTGATGTCTTGACTTGATAATAACTCTTTATTATCATAAACGAATGTCATAAGTTGAAATTTTCTCTAAAAAAAAAAAATTTCGAAATACAAGACTCTTGGCAAAAAAATTTTTTAAAAAAAAAAACTATGAAAAAAAGACATTAGTTAAGGAATAATAAATATTCAAGTATCTTATTGTGGGGCCAGAGAACTTGGCGACCTCAGCCTACTTTGTGCTGGGCCCAAGACCCGCGTCGAGGAGAGAAAAATGTCCGAGGACATATGATGAAAATCTAAATGGCCTAGAGATGTTGTCGAGGACGATTCTGTCCTCGGCATTCCAGAATCTAGAAGGAAAGAACGACATGCCATCAAAGGCAGCCTCCCAAAGCGTTCCCTGAAGAAAGGATGAGTACAATAGGATGCACACGGAAGTATGGTGTAGGAGCAATTCAAGAAAAAGCTGTCACCTTCACATTTAATGCGCCCAACTAACGTCCTGACCGCATTAATAAGGAAAGGATTCCTGAACAGTGCGATCTTGGTTGCCACAACTCACAGAGGGTTTGGGAAGGTGGCTGATGGGACGAGCACTTGAGTAATGACCTGCACAATCAACAAATGGAGGGTCAAGATCGACTGGAAAGAAGTATATAATGAGAGAGACACTCCAAGAACGGGGGATCGCGAAAAAAGAGCAGGAAGAGATAAAAAGGATAAAACTGTAGCAGTTTGCATGGTCTCCAAAACCGCTGTAACCTAGTACTGAAAGTAGAAGAAGAAGAATACCAAGTGTGGGTCCGGGAAGTTTACGATCCGACCCAAGTTCTATCTGGGTTCAGGGCCCCTGCCGAGGAGGTCGTGTGCCAAGGACGAATGATCGAAGGCCGAGATGTAAAGGGGAACGGCTGAGGACTACCCTATCCTCCGCACTCCAGGACTTCAATAGGAAGATCAACGTCTTGGTGAAGGCTATCCCCAAACAGCCCCCTAAAGGAGATGTGAGTGGAATAGGGCCCACGGGGAAGTACGATGCAAAATTGGTTCAAGGAAAATACGTCCCCTCCGCATTAAATGCACCTGCCAGCGTTCTGATCATATTAATGAGAAAAGACGCTTGGACGGTGTAACTTTGATCTTCGCAACTAACAGAAAGTAAGAGGGGACGGCTGATGGGACGGGTACAGAAGTAAGTATCTGCTTGACCAACAAGTGGAGGGCTAAGATCAACCAAGAAGGACTATATAACAAAAAAGTGAGTGTACCAAAGAGGGGGGGCTGGGAAAAATGGCCAAAAATCAGAGCCTCCCAGCCCGCCTCCCGGAGAAAGACTCCTAGGGTGAAAACGACTTAACCATGTATGAACACCAAGAAAAGACCCGTCGTTTGATGACCAAGGCCTAGCCTTTCAAACCCATGCTCTACAAATGATATTGTTTGGGCCTTTTTGCGTGCGAACCCAACACTGTTGCAGGTCGTTACGAATCGCGTCCTTACACCAAGCTTTTCGGACGAAATACCTAGGGACAACATTTCATGCCTGAACCCATTTCCTTATTGGCCTGTCCGCATTTAACCGTGCTTAGCGATGGTGGTTCAGACTAACACCTAGTTCTTAAGTCCATTCTCTAAAAATTCATTGTATTGGGTCAGTTGGGCTTGAGATCTTTCGACCAATAAAAGGAGCGCTCAAACCCGCCCCCTACACTTATTAATAAGTATCCTAAGAACACATGTTAATAATAATAAGTACACAATTATGAGCTTTAATACACTTTTTTTTTTTATATTAAAAAAAACATATTTGTCAATAATTTTTCTCAATGATTATGTGTGTGTGTTTTTTCTAATAAAAATATTTGTACATATTTTGATTTTTGACTCTATTTTTTGAAATAAAATGTATGATAATATCATTTGATAGAGTTATAATTTATTACCTAAAAAAAAGTGTTATAATTTTTTTGTGACCTTATTACATTATTGTGAATTTTTAATTATTTTAATACACTATACAAAATCCTCTTATCGTACGTAACTTTTGTCCCTATAAATTAATTTGGCTCCACGACTTTTTCATATTTAAGAATATTTTTAGATTTCTTTACAACTACAATAAAATCTTATAATATTTTTACAACAAAAATAGAGATGTTAGCACACCATAAGTTAAATTGAAATTAAAAAACTGCACTTGAACCCAACAAAACTCAAAATAAATTTGTTGTGAAAATATTATTAGATTTTGTTGTGCAATAAATTTATCATATATTTATGATAACAAATATATATAATGTACTTTTCTATGAACTCTTGTATAGATAATAATCATAATATATACCATTCTAGTTAACAATATCCTTTTGTGATGTATGCGTTAAGAAAAAGGTGGTAAAATTTAGGTAAACGTTTTTAAGTGATGTATGTGTGAAGAAAATGTGGTAAAATTAAGGTAAACTTTTTTAAGTGGGGTGAATTAGGTTTTCTAATTAAATTCAAACATGTGGTTTTAGTGCAAACATTGTTATTCTTTTTAAGAACAATTAAATTTAATGTAACTATATGTGGAGACTTTTTACCTCAGCTCGGCCAATAGCTTGCTTGTAACCGATTTTGGTTTTTGAATCCCACATCGAAAGAAAACCCCCCCACTTGCTGCCTTATAAGCTGTGAAGCCAAGGGAGTAGTGTACCACCAAGTCTCTGGGCCCTTTTATTGTGGAGACTTTTTACCTCAGCTCGGCCAATAGCTTGCTTGTAACCGATTTTGGTTTTTGAATCCCACATCGAAAGAAAATCCCTCCACTTGCTGCCTTATAAGCTGTGAAGCCAAGGGAGTAGTGTACCACCAAGCATCTGATCAGAGACTTGGTGGTACACTACTCCCTTGGCTTCACAGCTTATAAGGCAGCAAGTGGGGGGGTTTTCTTTTGATGTGGGATTCAAAAACCAAAATCGGTTACAAGCAAGCTATTGGCCGAGCTGAGGTAAAAAGTCTCCACAATAAAAGGGCCAAGCATCTGACACTATATATTTAGATTTAATTGAAGAAGCTAGTATATTGTTGTTAAGAAATTATATATACATGAGAACTTTAAATGAGGTTGTAAAAATACATGGTAAAATACATTGTCTTTGTTAAAATAAAAAATTATGATAAATTATTAGAATAAGATAAAATAATGAAACTTCTTTTGAATTTAGTAAATTTATTTTGGTAATAGAGTTTACTTCTTTTTTTTTTTTTTTGAAAACACTTCTTAAGATTTTGGTAATAGAATTGTGCTTTCGCTTTGTTTGTTTTTATGGAAAACTTTGTGTAAAAATAGTTTTCCACATTTTCTAGTATTTGATGGCATAAAAAAAATAAGTAAAAGAAAAAATAATTTGGTCTACTAAAAAACATATGACTTATTTTTCAGAGATTGTTTTCCACTAATTTTTTTTGGAAAACAATTTTATCTCACATCAATTTAAATAAGGAAAGTTAGAAGATTGTTTTCCAACTCATTTATGGTTGTTATCAAATAAAGGAAAACAACATAGATTTATAATAAAAAATTGTTGAAAAATGACTCATTTTTTTAGAAAATATTAACGCTGAAACAAATAGAGAATTTAAAAAAAATATCTTAATAATTTTAATATAATAATACACTATACATGTAAAATTCAACTTTTATTATGCTAACTTATTATCATATTAGTATACTAGCTTTTGAGCACACGCTTAAAGGCTATTTTTTTTTTTTTTTTGTGGTAAATGTTAATAATTTGTATTTATTATAATTTAGAAATATATATTTTTATTTTTCAAACAAATAAAAAGGATATATTTTTTTTTGAAAAAGAATAAAAAGGATAAAATTTAGAATAGCTGTAATCTCTTTTTTGAACAGGAAGAGAAAAAAATCCTAAATTTTAGAAATTCTTTTTTTGAATTCAAAATGAAATTTGTTATTTGACATTTATGATCTTATTTCTAAATAAAGTTACCTTTTATTAATAAGGATATTTTTGAATCACATAAAAGTTCAATTGAAATATGAGAATCCTCTTATATATAATATAAGAGAAATTACCATACAAATAATGTAGACAAATTAATAAACAGTGAATTTATTGGCAAATCACCCATACGAGAAAACAGAAAGGCTAGATCAAAGTGACATCAAGGCTCAAGCAGAAAAGCTCTTTCTTTTAAATTGAAGTATGGAAGAATTGCCTTCCTACGTAGATTTCACTCACGCAATTATTTATATTTTTTTAATGAATAAAATTTGTTTTCATGGGGAAAAAAAAGACTAGTATTTGTCTGGCTTGACAAACTTTGTTCTTTTTGCTTTTAGAAAATTATTTTTTAAGACTTTCTTTCTTTTCCATCCTTCAATACTTGGCCCAAAAAAATGGCATAAAAGTTTGGTGCAAACTGCAAAGTACAACCACTAGATAAAGATAACATGTTGTTGGCCTCTGATATGGTATATGATTGACTTTTTTGGCTAAAATGAGGACCGGAATCGCAAAAAACATTTGTTTGTTACCACAGGACTTAGCTTCCAGTCAATCGCCACCAGAAAATCATTAATTCTTGGTTAAATTTAACAAAAAGTGACAAAATTTTCAAAGCCTTTTATTCTTTTTTGGCGTCCAATCAAATTTCAATGGTGATTTTATATTGCGTGAGCCTTTCATCTACGATGGGCTGTTTATTCAATGTTCCCATCTAGATGGGAAAATTCAGGAGTGACTCTTGATTTCTTTTTTCTAGAATATTGACTTGTCTACTCTCCTAAAAAAATAAAAAATGACCTTATTCATTTAATAGCATATTTAGATTCATTGCCACCCACTCTTAAAAAAATCATATTATATTATATATAATAAAAGTTTGGCTTAGACGTCGTGATTGAGCCAAGTGGTGGCATCAAATAGCAAAAATTTTCTTAGATTTTTAGAAAAAATATACTCCTTTCATCCCACTTTGTTTGTCCTCTATTATATTTTGGGATGTTCTAAAATATTGTTCTGTTTCTAAAAATAAAAGTTATTAATTTACTAATGTTCCTATTATACTCCTATTAATTTACTAATTCAATTTTTTGATAAATTTATTTAAGGATAATTTTGAAAACTTATACATTTTTAAAGGGTAGACAACATAATAAATGATGTTCCTTTAAAAAGTTTGACTTTTCAAACAGGATAAACAAAGTGGGACGGAGGGAATATAAGTTTTCTTCAATTATAATTCCTAAGTGGATATAATTTTTCTTCAACTGTAATTTCTAAGTGGATAAAAATCTTAATTTGATTTAAGTTGAATAACACTTGTTGTATTTATAAGTGGATAAAAACAAAAATCATAACAATTAAAAGCCGTTTGCTACAGCTTGGAATATTATCGGTCCACATCTTTATTTTCTATTTATATGAAGATCACGGTTTCTAGCTAAGCTATTAAATAATAATAATAATATAATAATTAATAAATAAATAGAAGAAGAATACTGAAGCGTTAATAAAGACCCAGCAATAGTTGGGTCACATGTGTGTATGTAAAATTCTTTAGACTTTTTAACCAAAAAAAATTCTTTAGACTCTAGACTTTAATTGACTTTAATTAGCTCTAGACTTTTTGTTCATATAAAATTCTTTAATGTGGAGTTTGTATATATATATAGGGAAATGTTAATGAGTACCCTTAGGACACTGATTAATAATCCATTTAAAAAAAATCTTTATGAAAAATGAAAAAAAAAGTAATTAATATTTTGTCAGCTTAGAATATTATCAGTCCACATCTTTATTTTCTATTTATACGAAGATCACGGTTTCTAGCTAAGCTATTAAATAATAATATAATAATAATTAATAAATAAATAGAAGAAGAATATTGAAGCGTTAATAAAGACCCAGCAATAGTTGGGTCACATGTGTGTATGTAAAATTCTTTAGACTTTTTAACCAAAAAAAAAAAAAATTCTTTAGACTCTGGACTTTAATTAGCTTTAGACTTTTTGTTCATATAAAATTATTCAATGTGGAGTTTGTATATATATATATATATATATATATATATATGGAAATGCTAATGAGTGTCCTTAGGGCATTGGTTAATAATCCATTTAAAAAAAATCTTTATGGAAAATGAAAAAAAAGTAATTAATATTTAGTCAGTTTTTTTCATTTCCCATAAAAGTGATATCAAAACTTTTCTAAAATAGATTATTAAAGAGTGTCCTAAGGGCACTCGTTAGCATGACTTATATACATATATCAAATAGTTCATAATTAATACCAATCATACTATTCTTTTGCACTATTAGAGCATCCGTAGTAGATGTTCTATAAAAAATGTTATTTTAACACACCAAAAATCTACTTTGTTATTTTACAACATCATATTTATCAGATGTTTTATTATTCAATTCTATACATTAAAATAATATTTACTACACGTTAAAATAATATATTATCTCCTCCCTATCATCACCAATAACAACAACAATGGCACATCTACCACTGCCGCAACAACGGCCACCAACAGCAACAACACCGACCAGCTACCATCGGCACAAACCCACATCCACCAACGCCACCTTAAAAAAAAAAAATAAAACACAACCAGAGAGATGGGCACAACCACAAATCTCAAACCCATCGGCACCATCCCAAAATCAACCAACCACGACTTAAATTAACCAAACATAACCCACAACAACCACCCTAAAAAACACCGCCATAACCACTGCAAGAGAAAGAAGAGAGATCTGGCAGTGTATGAGATGGTGGAGGGCGAGATCGAAAAGACCTAGATGACCTGGATGGCAAGATGGTGGCGAGCGAGATCAGAGAGACTTGGACGGCGAGACATGACGGTGTTTTAGCCTTTCTCATCTTGGACGTCGGCGATGACGATGGCTCGTGTGTCGTGAGCAGCGAACTTGCGAGCCGTGACCTCGCCCATGCCGCTTGCGCCTCCGGTGATAATGGCCACTTTGCCTTGGAGCTTATTGTTTGAAGATGTTGTCATTTTGTTCTTTTTCTGTTGAGGGAGGAGCTGGAATCTGATGTGAGAAGAGAGAGAAAAAATCAATTAAAGAAGTGAGAGGAGAGAGAAAGATGAATAAAAAAACATTATTTTGGTTTGGCATTCATTTGTGTCCGTACCATTCCAATTTGGAACGGTACGGACACAAATGCCAAATATTTGCAACATTTAAAACATCTGCTGTGAGGTGTTTTTTGGTGTTTGGTGTGCCAAATATTTGGCATTTAACACATTTAGAATGTCTGCTATGAATGTTCTTATTCTCTTCTTTTACCTACAACCTTACAAGTACATATTTGTTTACTCTACCTTTTTTTTTTCCCATCAAATTGAATATATTTTGTGTATTTGTTTAGGTTGATTTCCTTAAGTTTAATCCAATTTAGAGAATTGTTATGGATTTTCAATCATATTATATCATATTATATATAATAAAAGTTAGGCTTAGACGCCGTGATTACGCCATATGGCGGCACCAAATTGTAGAAATTTTAATAAATTTTTAGATTTTAAGAATAGATATATACATATTTTTTGGATAAATATGAAAAATCAAGTAATGAAAGAAAGTAGTATTTAATTTACAACTATAACAATTGTGTTTATCTAAAATGTTATCAACAAAGCCTAAAATTAATAGAATAAAATTACCTAAGGATAGAATTTAAATAAAAAAGAGAGATAAAAAAACGTAAAAGAAAAAAAATCAAATTTGCATTTATTTCCTACGTTTCTTTAAAAAGCGTAAAAGGAAAAAAATATAGAATTTGCATTTTTTTCCTATGTTTTTTTTTTTTTTTTTTGTGGATAAATTTGCAACTTATGTCATTTTTTTCCTAAAAATAAAGTAAAAAAATAAAAAGTATTTGAGTTTCATCTAAACTATTTCTTTTTGTTCATATCAACTTCTTCACAACCTAAAATTCCCACTATTTATACACAATTTTTTGGTGTTTCATTATTTCTACTACGTACTTTACAATTATTTGCTATATTCTTCATTTCTCCTCTTTGCCCTACTTACAACCTTACAGGTAATTTTTTAATTTCTTATTACATAATTATTTGTTGTTGACATCAATATTTTATAATGGGTTTAATTTGTTATGGCTTTTGTTTGGTGTTTTGTTCCATGTAATTTATATTCTTTAATTAAAAGCAAAATTTGCTGTTAAACATGAAATTGGATACGAGAGAATCCATCCGTCCAAATTTCTATGTAAGTCTATCTTTACTTGTAAGGACGCATTTTGTAACGAACCTTAACAGTGTTGGGTTCGCACGTAAAAATGCCCAGACAATATGATTTGTAGAGCGTGGGTGTAAAGAACTAGGTTAACTGTGTTCTCCCCTAAAAAGATTCACTCTTACGTATATCAAAGGTCTAAAGTTGGTACAACGATCATTTTCTCTAGTGATCAATACAACTCCTTTTCTCTACTTTTTCTCTCCTTTTTCTTTTTCTGTCTCCTTTTTCTTCATGCTCTTCTTTTAGTTTATATACCCCCATTTGTGTTCCATCCTCACCGCACATGTGTAGGTTGGGTCCGGAGGATTTCTTTCTGTCCCATCTAGCACCTCCTGGAACTTCCTATGGGCAGCTGTAAGGCTGCTTCCTTACTGTTCAGGTATCACCTCCATATTAATGTGGCCAGAGAGTTGGTTGAGAGGTCATTAATGCGGAGACAGCTGTAGTTATAGATATTTGTTTGCCTTATCTCTTTTATCCTTGGTCGGTTATTCTATCTTTTGCGGTGACCTAATTCTGAGATCTGGTTGCAATAAGACCACGTCCTGATCGTCCTCGGACGCATACTGCCGAGGAGTATGGTGTCCTCGGACGGATACAGAACCTTACCCTTGTGATGTTGACCACCATCCCCTTCAGTAACTACCTTATGTCCTGACTTGACTTTCTCGGACGGATACACATCCTCGGATGAGCCACGGGCCCAAGAATCCTGAATCAATTCTGAACTCTATGGGCCTACTGATCGAACGGTCCCCACAATAGCCCCTCAAAATTCTACTTTTCGACTCCTCGAGAGAGAAGGTGGATTTTGACGTCATAAGCCTGCACCTGTGCGCGTTTTGGGGCATGCCCCTGACGCTTCAGCACCCCGATTTTGGCAACATTAAATTTTGACAATTCCCTTATCTCCCACGTTCGACGGTGAGATCTAAATCAAACGGCAGGGGGCTTCCCTTGTTTTGTGAGCGGGAATTTCACCGCTCATAACCCTTACATGACTATAAAAGCGCTCCCTAATTAAACCCGTACTTTACCTTTGATGATTATGTGGTTCCGGAGCTTATACATTGAACCTGCCTTCTTCCAGTCTTCGTTATTCTCCTGGCGACTACAAATAATCGTACGTTGTCCGAGGCCCTTTCTTTGAACCTGTAAGTCCTCTTGAAGCTTTTACCATTTTCGTTTCAAGCCCAAAAGTCTTTTCTACTAAGTTTTTTAGAAAAATGGGGAAACAGAAGAATCCATTTCGATGTCTCGTTGAATCCGAGGAGGGTATTAGGAACTTTCGCTCTAAGTACAAGATCCCCCCAACGGTAGGGATGAGGTACGCAGCCCAAGGGGAGTGGGTTGATGCCAGGCAAACTGGGGAAGTAGTTATCCCCATGATCGCCTTTATTGAGGGCGGGATGACTATCCCCATGGGTAGTATCACTAGGAGTTACCTCAACTTCTTTAGGCTATCCCCCACCCAGTGTGCTCCCAATATGTTTAGGGTCTTAGGAAGCATAGACGCTCTGAATCAGAGAATGGACCTAAAGCTAACCCATCACGACGTGAATTGGGTGTATAATCTTCATCGCCTAGCTGACCAGGACTATTATCTCAAGTCGAGGTATCCTGAAGTAAGGCTAATTCAGTGCCTCCCCACTTCAAATAAAAACCTAAAGGAGGATTTCCTTATTTTCTCTAGGGAATGGCACGATGGTTTACCTTGTCCGACAGTAGAGGGAATACCAGGTGGGCACGAAGTTATAGATCTATATTATTTAGTTCGTGAACACATTTCATTTGCTTTCATTATTTCTGTATTCTACAACTTTTAATCTTAGAATCAACGGTTTTGCAGATAGGCGCTACACGAAACCCAATCTCAGATTAGTAAATAAGGCGAGCCTAGATAGGTTATTGAAAGTTGAAATATATGTGAACGAGGCTGATGGTCAGCTCTGGGCAGTACATTTAATTCTTGGCTATACCCCCATTTCTTTTGCCTTTCAGGCGCCGAAGTGCGTGATCAAAGCACGTGATCCTCGGCTTCATCGTATCAGTGTTGCCTACGAAGGGTTTATTGTTCCAGAGGGTATTCTGCTTCCCCAGTACACATCTCGCACAGAGCCTCTTTTTGTGGCCAACGTCTCGGCTGGACCTTCTTCACCCTTACCCTCCTTTAAGAGAAAGGGAACACAAAGGGGAAGGAAAAAGGGAAAAGGCGAGAAAACCGTTGTAACAGTGCTTGAATCCTCGGACAATTTCAGGATTTTTAATCAGCCCACCAGCCCCGAGGAAGACCCAGACGAGATGGGGATACAAAGGAAACCCTAGAAAAACTTGATGGAGCTGATGGAAGGTCAGTCGGGTAAGTCTGCACCTGCCAAGACAATACCATCCCAGGCTTCATCTCTTCCAGCCAAGTTTCCTCCTCCAGCTCCTCGCCCCCCTCCTCGCTCATCTCCACAACCAGCGTTTCCCAGCGCTGCTGAGCAGAAAAAGCGCAGGGAACAGAAGGGCAAGGAGGTGGCGGATACGAGCAAGTCTCGTCCCACTCGAGAGGAGGAAGACCAACGAGCCACAAAGCAGCAGAAAACTAAGCACCCAGCCATTTGGGGCCAAGAGAAATCTGATTCCCCACATCCTGAGCCACAAGCATGGTTGCCAGCACCCATGCATGGTGGGGAGCCCTTGCGAGACGATGCCTCTATAAGGGATTTTAACGGCGGCATTGGGTGTCACGTAGCCTCGGCCATAGAGGAAGCCTTATTGCTCCCAAAAGATATGGCCGAGATAAAGAATATGAGGAAGAATGAACTCATCCTTGACAACAAACGATACTTGGGCATGGTGAGAAGCTGTCTTTTATCCTGTTTCATTCTATGACTGTTACTCACTAATACGCACTTTTCATTGACTATAATGTTAACTCCCCTTTTTTTTTTTTTTTTTTTTTTTTACAGATCATCCAAAATACTTTCAAGCTAGATGAGATGCTCAATGCTTGCTCCAATTAGCTAGATGACGAAAGGAAAAGAAGGGTAATGGCTGTACAGACCTTATCCAAATCTGAACAAGATTTGGCCGACGCAAGAAAAAAACTAAAGGTCGAAGAGGAAGCTCGCAAGAGTGCTGAATCGACATCAGAAAGCTACCAGAAGCAGGCCGATGAACAAGCAAGGCTTCTACGCGAGATGAATGCCGAGCTGAAGAAGACTCAGGAGCACGCTCTTGTTCTTAAGAAGCACCTAGAGGAAACTCAGAAGCTAAGGGAGCAAGCTGAAAAGCTCAAAGAGCAAGCCGAGAAAGCGAAAACCAACGCCGAACACGCAATGAACGAAGCCGAGCAGAGAGGCTACGAAATTGGGATAGCTGAAACAGAGAAGGCTTTAAGAGCCGAGGTTTTGGAGGTATGCCGCATTTACTGCGCGAGAACTTGGAGCGAGGCTCTTAACCGTGCTGGGGTTGAAGCCTCATCTGAGCTACGTAGGCCAGAGAACGTATATTACCCCGAGGCGATACGCCCTTCCGCTCCTCAACCCTATCAGGCTGACGCTCCTTCTCCAGTTATTAACCTTAACGAGGAGGTTTTACCTCGTAATTCTCCTCCTTGCGGCCAACCGGGACCGACTAAGGAGGGATTAGCCCTTCCAGGAGCTTCCCCAGATAAGATCACCACCGCTTCGGAGGCAGGGACGACCTCCCAGGGTTTTCAACAGGAATTGGACTCCACGGTTCTACCAGCTGGGGGCGTTACCAAAGCCAAAGATGGAATCGCAACTTCGGAGGCAGACCTACCCGCCAGCCAGACCCCGTAGATCCAGTTGAAATAAAAAAAGTAAAACCTGTCTTGTAACTTTAAATAGACACTTAATAGAGGACTTTTTTGCTCATTTTCTTATCGTCCTGGCGGCTCTATGTTATCTTTGCAGTCATTCACTTTATCGTTGTAATTTTGCATGGGTTCATTTTAACCACCTTCTATATTGTGCGCCGAGGACCTGGCATAACTTAGCCTCTGTTCCACGTTTTAATATAAATTGTAGGATGTTAATTTCCACTAAATTTGCGATTCGAGGACCTGGCATAACTTAGTTTCTGTCTAACAATTCAACATAAATCATAGGATGTTAATTTCCACTAAGTTTGCGATCCGAGGACCTGGCATAACTTAGTTTCTGTCTAAAAATTCAACATAAATCATAGGATGTTAATTTCCACTAAGTTTGCAATCCGAGGACCTGGCATAACTTAGTTCCTGTTTAACAATTCAATATAAATCATAGGATGTTAATTTCCACTAAGTGTGCGATCCGAGGACCTGGCATAACTTAGTTTCTGTTTAACAATTCAATATAAGTCATAGGATGCTAATTTCCACTAAGTTTGCGATATGAGGACCTGGCATAACTTAGTTTCTGTTTAACAATTCAATATAAGTCATAGGATGCTAATTTCCACTAAGTTTGCGATCCGAGGACCTGTCATAACTTAGTTTCTGTTTAACAATTCAATATAAGTCATAGGATGTTAATTTCCACTAAGTTTACGATCCGAAGACCTGGCATAACTTAGTTTCTGTTTAACAATTCAATATAAGTCATAGGATGTTAATTTCCACTAAATTTGAGATCCGAGGACCTGGCATAACTTAGTTTCTGTTTAACAGTTTAATATAAATCATAGGATGTTAATTTTCACTAAGTTTGCGATTTGAGGACCTGGCATAACTTAGTTTCTGTTTAACAATTCAATATAAATCATAGGATGTTAATTTCCACTAAGTTTGCGATCCAAGGACTTGGCATAACTTAGTTTCTGTTTAACAATTCAATATAAGTCATAGGATGTTAATTTCCACTAAGTTTGCGATCCGAGGACCTGTCATAACTTAGTTTCTGTTTAACAATTCAATATAAATCATAGGATGTTTATTTCCACTAAGTTTGCGATCCGAGGACCTGGCATAATTTAGTTTCTGTTTAACAATTCAATATAAATCATAGGATGTTAATTTCCACTAAATTTGCGATCCGAGGACCTGGCATAACTTAGTTTCTGTTTAACAATTCAATATAAATCATGGGATGCAGGAGTACAGGATGTATGATTGACGTAAGTTTAAAAGAAAATATTTGAATTGAAACACTTTTATTAATAATAATACCTCTTGAGATTATTTACATTCCAAGGATGGAGTACAAGTTTTTCATCTAGGTCCTCTAGATAGTAGGCTCCTATTCCTGCTATAGAAGTGATCCGATATGGCCCCTCCTAATTAGGTTCCAGTTTTCCCCAATTTGGATTCTTCGTGGGCCCCAGGACTTTCCTCAGCACCAAATCTCCTATGGCTAACGGCCTCATCTTCACATTGCTATCGTAGCCCTGCTTGAGTTTATGCTGGTAGTAAGCTAATTGAACCATCGCGCTCTCCCTTCGTTCTTCAATCAGGTCTAAACTTTTTTCCAACATCACATCATTATTACCCGAAGAGAATGTACTGGTCTTTAACATTGGGAATCCAGTTTCCAGGGGAATGACGGCCTCTGCCCCATAGGTCATGGAGAAGGGAGTTTCTCCCTTCGAACGTCGGGGTGTTGTCCGATACGTCCAAAGCACATGTGGCAATTCTTCCACCCATTTTCCTTTCGCGTCATCCAGTCTCTTCTTAAGCCCATTGACTATTACCTTGTTAACAGCTTCAGCCTGCCCGTTGCCTTGTGGATAAGCTGGAGTGGAATATCTGTTTCTTATTCCCAGTTCTGAACAATATTCCCTAAAGGCATTGCTATCGAATTGGAGTCCGTTATCCGAGACAAGAGTTCGGGGAATTCCGAATCGTGTAACAATGTTCCTCCAGACAAACTTCTTCCCATCTACGTCCCTGATGTTAGCCAAGGGCTCAGCTTCAACCCATTTAGTGAAGTAGTCTGTGCCGACCAGCAGGTACTTCTTGTTTCTCATGGCTTTAGGAAATGGGCCGACAATGTCCAACCCCCATTGCGCAAAAGGCCACGGGCTTGAGAGAGGGTTAAGAACTCCTCCCGGTTGGTGGATATTTAGGGCATATCTCTGACACTGATCGCATTTCTTAACATACTCCTGCGCTTCTCTCAGCATATTTGGCCACCAATAACCTTGTGTGAGGGTTCGGCATGATAGAGACCTTCCTCCTGTATGGCTTCCACAAATGCCCTCATGCAACTCTTGCAGGATTGACTCTACTGTCTCGGGAGGCACGCAGAGCAAGTATGGCCCAGAGAAGGACCGTTTGTATAATTTTTTATCCTCGGACAACCAGTACCGAGGAGCTCTCCTTCGTACTTTCTCAGCTTTCAGCTTATCTTCGGGTAATAAGTCACTTTCGAGAAATTTTAATATGGGATCCATCCAGCTTGTCGACGAACTAATTTGATGGATTTGGCAAACCTCCTTTTCTAGTGAAGTGGGAGTACACAAGTCTTCGACGATAATCACTCGAGGGAAATTTCGTACCGAGGAGGTGGCAAGGGTCGCCAAGGAATCAGCATGGGTATTTTCACCTCGTGGAATATGTAATACGTCGAAAGACTCGAACTCCGTTCGCATACGCCTAACCCGGTCCAGATACCCTTGCATCCTTGGGTCTCTGGCCTCCAGCTCTCCCGTCACCTGGCCGACTACCAACCTTGAGTCTGAGAATAGTTTCACTGCCTTTCCACCCATTTTATGGACCATGGTCATTCCCACTATCAAGGTTTCGTATTCTGATTCATTGCTAGTAGCCGAGAACCCTAGTCTTAGCGACTTCTCGATGATGACCTCTTCGGGGGATATCAGCACCAGTCCCAATCCAGCTCCCCGTTGGTTTGCGGCCCCATCCATGTACACTTTCCATATAGACTCCCCTTGTGCGGATATCAGGCCAACCGATTTTTCATCCATGTGATCTTGATTCCTACTAATTTCCTCAGGGCACTCAGCGAATTCAGCTACCAGATCGGCGAGGACTTGACCTTTTACAGAGGTGCGGGGCATGTATTTGATGTCAAAAGCACCCAGAATCGTGCCCCACTTGGCAATTCTACCGGTGTAGTCAGCACTTCTGAGTATGGACTCGGCTTCATGGAGGGATTTACTTACGTAATAAACTGGCCTTTAGACGCCATTGTCTTCTCGTATCAAGACGAAACTAACTGCGTGGGGTGCTATCGCCAAATAGGTATACAACACCTCATCCACTTCAGGGCTAGACATGATAGGTGGCCTGGACAAATAATCTTTCAACTGCTGGAATGCTTCAGCACACTCCACGGTCCATTCAAATCCTTGCCACTTATGTAACAGGCGGAAAAAAGGACGACACCTCTCAGCCGACCTGGAGATGAACCGGTTCAACGCAGCAGTCATCCCAGTCAGTTTCTGCACTTCTTTTGGATTCCGAGGTGATTGCAAATCGTTAATGGCCCTAATCTGGTCTGGATTCACCTCAATTCCTCTATGGGTCACCATATACCCCAAGAACTTCCCGGAACCTACACCAAAGGAGCACTTCGTAGCATTCAAGCGCAACTTATGTTCTCTCAGTATCCCGAAGATACTAGTGAGGTCCTCCACATGTTCGGACACTACTTTACTTTTTACAACCATATCATCGATATAAACTTCAATATTTCTGCCCAGTTGTGGCTCGAACATTTTCGTCATCATACGTTGGTAGGTAGATCCAGCGTTTTCCAAACCGAAAGGCATCACCTTGTAATGGTAGTTCCCAATCGGGGTCACGAAAGCAGTCTTTTCTTGATCGTTGGCGGCCAGCAGTATTTGGTGATACCCTTGAAAGGCATCCAAGAAACTCATCCTAGGGTGACCCACGGTCGCATCCACCAACTGGTCCATCTTCGGCATAGGAAATGGATCCTTAGGGCAGGCCTTATTAAGATCCGTGAAGTCCACGCACACCCACCATTTTCCAGTCTTCTTTTTTACTACCACCGTATTGGCCAACCATTGAGGGTAAAAAACTTCCTTGATAGCCCCAGACCGTTTGAGCTTGGCAACTTCGCTTCTAACTGCCTCGGCATGCTCCTTCGATGGTCGCCGAGGAGGTTGCCTTCTGGGGAGAACGGCAGGGTTCACGTTGAGTCGGTGACAAATGAAATTCGGGTCCACCCCTGGGGCCTCGTACGGGTCCCATGCAAAAACGTCCACATTGGCTCGGAGGAACTCCAACAAATTCGCTTTCTCTTGCGAAGGCAACTTGGCCCCAACCCGGAAGAATTTTTCTGGATCATCAGCGATAACTGCCTTTTCCAGATCTTCACACTCTACCCCATTGATTGGCACTTCTAAGCCTGACACTGGGGACTTTAATTGCTATAGCTCATTATCGGCGGTAGCCGAGATTTCTGCCTCTGGCCGATGCTGTATAGCCGCTACTTGGCGTTGCCGAGCAGCCGCCTGACTCCCTATGATCTCCAACACTTGGTCTCTAGATGGGTATTTCACATTCTGATGTAGAGTGGACGAAACCGCTTTAAGGGTGTGAAGCCAAGGTCTGCCCACAATAGCCGTGTACGGAGAAAAAACATCTACAACAATAAAATCCACCTCCACCACATCCATGCCTGCTGCACGGGCAGCCTAATTAGCCCCATAAGAGTGACCAACCTTCCCTCAAAACTCACTAGGGGGGAATTATAAGTTGTTAAGTCCTCTGGTTTCAAACCTAGCCCCTTGTACAAATCTGGATACATCACATCCACGGCACTTCCCTGATCAACCATCACTCTTCGGATATCGTACCCGCTAATCCTCAATGTTACCACCAAAGTATCCTCATGGGGCTGTATGGTCCCAACCAGATCCTCATCTGAAAAACCCAAAATTAAGGGGACACGCCTCTTGGCTCTCTTCAATGCCTGAGAATGATCCTCGGCCGGGGATCGAGACACCGACAACACTCTTGAGGGGCAAGATCCAGTCCTTCTCGGGGCCGCAAAGATAATGTTGATCATACCCAGGGGGAGCCTTGATGAAGCATCCCCACGCACCTCGGAACCTGTTTGGCTCGCCCTTCCGCTGGAGTGATGCAAAAGTTGCTTTAATTTTCCTTCACGGACCAACTGCTCCAAGTGGTCCCATAAATTCCTGCAGTTGTCTGTCGTGTGCCCATGGTCCTGATGGTAATGGCAATACAAACTCGGGTTACGTTTTCTAGGCTCTCCCGCCATCTTGTTCAGCCATTTGAAGAATGGCTCGTTCTTTATCTTCTCCAAAACCTGTTGAACAGGCTCCCGAAATACTATATTAACAACCTGGGCGTCCGCCGAGCCCGACTGCCCAACAAAGTCCCTCCTCGGTCGGCTGTTATTATAACGATCCGACCTGAAATCTCTCCTCTCCTGAGGGATCATTTTGGCCTTTCCTTTCCCCTGAAGTTGATCTTCCTCTACCCTTTTGTACTTTTCTATTCTGTCCATCAGCTGGCGTACACTGGTGACAGGTTTACCCGTCAAGGATTTCCTCAAGTCGTGATTAGTTGGGAGACCGGCTTTGAAAGTAGTTATAACCACAAGATCATTCTTCCCCTCTATTTCGTTAAACATCTCCCAGTACCTATCCAAATAGCTCTTGAGAGTCTCACCCTCTCGCATAGACAAAGTCAACAAGGATCCCAAAGGCAGAGGAGTTCGGCTGCATGTAATAAAGCGAGCACCAAAAGCCTGAATCAGTGTTTTGAAAGATCCAACAGAATTGGCTCTTAAACCATTGAACCACCTCATCGCCGTCGGACCCAAACTCGATGGAAAAATCTTGCACATCAAAGCATTATCCCTGGAGTGAATAGCCATCTTCTGGCTGTAATAGCTTACATGTTCCACCGAATCTGAATGGCCATCATACAGAGAGAACGTAGGTTGATGGAACCGAGGATGGGTAGCATCGTCTATGTTTCTCGTAAAGGGCGACTTGGAAATTTGACTCAGGGCTTTGTTCATGGCATCGTTTCCCAAACCCCTGCTAGTTGGACTTCTATGCCTACGCTTATGGTGACGTTCCTCTTCATAGGAGAAAGTCTCGCTTTGCGGAGTTCTCGACCTCCGCCTGTAGCTAGTTCCATCCGACTCCCCGGATGATGGTTCAGAGCAAGGTGGGGAACGTTCCCGCCGTGTATGGCGCAACTCTCTCTTCAAGTCTGCGATCTCACGTTGCAGATTCCCACCATGCTTCGCATGGGAGACGTGACTCTTCCTGCATGAATGGCTCCTGGTGGTATGAGTTGTATGTACACTCCCCTCCCGAACTTCCCTCCGTTCGGGACTCCTTCGAGGACCACCATGATGAGAGCCTCTTGACTCCACCTGATGCAGGTTGACATCATCCTGATGCGGTCCCGCTGCGGGATGAGGTGGCTCCACTCCTTCCATCGGAAACGTTGTACCAAAAGTTGTACAAGCTAACACAAGCTCTTCCCACAGACGGCGCCAATTGTAAGGACGCGTTTTGCAACGAACCTTAACAGTGTTGGGTTCGCACGTAAAAAGGCCCAGACAATATGATTTGTAGAGCGTGAGTGTAAAGAACTAGGTTAACTGTGTTCTCCCCTAAAAAGATTCACTCTCACGTATATTAAAGGTCTAAAGTTGGTACAACGATCATTTTCTCTAGTGATCAATACAACTCATTTTCTCTACTTTTTCTCTCTTCCTTTTCTTGTATGTGTTTCTCTCCTTTTTCTTTTTTTGTCTCCTTTTTCTTCATGCTCTTCTTTTAGTTTATATACCCCCATTTGTGTTCCATCCTCACCGCACACGTGTAGGTTGAGTCCAGAGGATTTCTTTCTGTCCCATCTAGCACCTCCTGGAACTTCCTATGGGCAGCTGTAAGGCTACTTCCTTACTGTTCAAGTATCACCTCCATATTAATGCGGCCAGAGAGTTGGTTGAGAGGTCATTAATACGGAGGCAGCTGTAGTTATAGATATTTGTTTGCCTTATCTCTTTCATCCTTGGTCGGTTATTCTATCTTTTGCGGTGACCTAATTCTGAGATCTGGTTGCAATAAGACCACGTCCTGATCGTCCTCGGACGCATACTGCCGAGGAGTATGGTGTTCTCGGACGGATACAGAACCTTACCCTTGTGATGTTGACCACCATCCCCTTCAGTAACTACCTTATGTCCTGACTTGACTTTCTCGGACGGATACACATCCTCGGATGGGCCACGGGCCCAAGAATCCTGAATCAATTCTGAACTCTATGGGCCTACTGATCGAACGGTCCCCACATTACTTAACTCCTTTTTTTTTTTTTTTTTTTTTTTTTTTTTTAAGTTCAAAATTTTGGATATTTTTTCATTAATGAATTGAGATTTTGGCTTAATTTTGTTTTCAACCATTTCAATTATTGAATTCATTATTTTTTCATGTGAATATTAATATCTGTGTTTTTTTATGATAAAAAAAAATATATATATATATATATATATATGTGTGTGTGTGTGTGTGTGTTCTTAAAGGCTAAAACACAATACAATTACAAACATTACTTTAAGTTAGGTTGTTATATTTATTTATTAGTAAGTTAGAATGTTACATTAAGTTAGAGTATTATATTTTTATTTAATATTAATTTAGAATGTTACATATGGATACATATGCTGGTTTAGGGTTGATATAACTTACAACCATTTGAATGAAATCAACACTAATACAAATGATTTAAATATCAAAATAAGAAATAAAAATTAAATTTCTTTTTAAGTGTACAAATACAATTTATTTTTTATCTTAAATTTTGAATTAATTCTATTTCATTTTATTTGTTATTAAATTTAATTATATTATCAAAAGAAAATTTATTAAGCCGTGCATCGCACAAGCATAATACTAATATATATATATTTTAGAATCTCAGGAAACAGAACATCATATGTGTTGGGCGACTAGGATGCGAACTTTATTCATATATATATACACACACACACTAATATGAATTATTCAGAAAAAAAAAAAAATACTAATATGAATGATGCCAGAGTGTTGTCCCACTTGGGGCATTTCAATTATTAGTCAAACTAATATCTATACACATTCTTACAATATGTTTTGGTATAATTTGTGATGAGGGATGTTACATCTACAAAATTTTCACAATAGATTATAGACGATAAGTTGTTATTAGTTTTAATTTAAACTCACAACTTAAATTACTTTTTCCCTCACTTATAATAACTAATAACAATTTACCACTTAAGATTTATTATAAAAATATTATAGACATAATATTTTTCATTTGTGATTGGATTATAGCACTATGAGAAAAAGTGAATTAAGATGCATTAATCACAAGTAAGCACTTAAGCATGTCTTAGATTTTGACGTATCTTATAATTTTCCTTTAATTATGGACTAAAAGTCAAAACCCATAGTTAATAGCAAATGCCTTGAAATGGTTGGGTTAGAGGGAGGTGAAGAAAGAGAAAATATACTTCCCAATATGCCTCTTTATTTTTATGTTATATTTGCTAAATAAGAAGAGAATTATATTAAAATTAAAGAAATTAAAAAAGAAAAAAGAAGAGAGAAGAAAATGAAGGCACAAACAAGATTGGTATTTCCCCCTCCTTTTTACACAAAAGAGCCCACTTTAACAAGATTAGCCTACCTAAGGGTGAGTTTTTTTTTTTTTTTTTTGATAGTAGTTAAGGATGAGTTTGACATTAACTTTTAGTATTAGTTTTTAGTTTTTAACTTGTATGTACAATTTTTTTAAAATCTCTTTTTTTTCCCAACTTTTTTCTCACGTTTTTCAAATTACAAGTACACTTCAATATACTTTCAAAAAAAAAAAAAAAACTAAATAATTTGTTCTCAAACTGACACTAAAAATGTGATTTTGCAATTCAATCAGAGTGAAAGAATTCAAAATTAGCTTAGTTTCATCAGCAATATGTTTGATGGTCATTGAAGCTCACGACCCTGTTAGGCATAAAATACTCACAATATGTTTGATGGTCATTTGCACATAAAATACTCTTACCCCAACTAAGGTTGGGCAGGGATCATAAAGTAGAAGTTCTACTTTTGCAATCCCACTTGTGTCAATTTTGCCTAATCTAGACCTCAATTTTTTGATTTCTACCCACTACAGCGAAGGGGTCGTTTGGTAATGTTATTCTAGTAACATTGTTTGTATTATTAAAAAGGGTCATGTTAACGAATTGTACGGCATTGGTTAAAAATCTATTTTAAGAAAGTTTTGATATCACTTTTATGGAAAATGAAAAAAGTTGTCAAAATATTAATTTCTTTTTTTTCTTTTTCCATCAATATTTGAATGGTGAAAAATGTTAGTCAATGGAAATCAAGCCTAAGGCTTTGCTTGTTTTTAGGAGGGTAGATAGTAAGAGGATGGAAAATGTTGAGAGATTGAAAAATATTTCAGTATTCAATATTCTTGTTTGAATGAAGTATGAAAAAGTGGAAGAATATAAGTAAATTACTATTACTTGTACTGTAGTTTGAAATAATAGGATAACAGGGGAAATAATGTTTAAAAAAAAGTCTATCACACATTTTCTTTCCAATTTGAGAGGCCGGACGTGTTTTGGTAGACCTGAATGGAAAACACCGAAACCCATCCTTTTCCATCTAGCCAAATTTCTAGGGGGAAAATAAAGTTTTCCAGAGCGTTATATATCTAATTGTCCATCAAACATAAATTTCACACCACAAAAACTATCGCAATGATAAATTTTATCTCTTCACTCCCTCTCTTTTCATGTACTAATTGTTGATTGGTTGTTGACCGATATTGACTTGATTTTTTTTTTCAAATGACATTTTTTTATACTAAAATTAGTAATTTTTTTCACTTAAATTTGCACTTAAGGTTCCAAATTAAAAAATGGGTAATTCTCTCACATTGCTTAAGAGAGTATGTTGTGTATAATATAACTTGCCTTACCCTCTTTTAAAAGTTACTATGACTTTTAAGTAGAGTTGTAGTGTATCTTTGTATTAGAACTCATTTAGGGATGACAATTTTGCCCCACCCCTCCCCGCTTTGCCCCGTGCGGGTTTTCCCTGCTCCACGAAGGTGGTAGGGCGAGGATGGGGCGAGATTTTAGACCTGCACCCTGGGGCGGGGCGGGTATGGGTTTATACTTTTTAGACCCACCTTGCCCCGCCCCACCCCATCCCTACCCCGCCCTGCATTAATAAGGATTAAATTGTAATTTTTTTATATCCTAAAACCCTACTATTTAAACAAAAATATTATCAGCTTATTTTATTATACTTAACGTGGCTCTCTACCTCTTTTTTCTCTTTAGCAAAGTTGGAAATAAGGTATTAGTTTTAACGTTTTCTATTGTCTTTATTAGAAACAAATTTATATACTATTGAATTACTAATTTCATTCATGATTCATACGTATTTCTCAACTTACTTTTCATCATGAACATAATTTTTTTTTTTAATGCGGTATAGGTCTGGGCCTGAATTTGAGACTCTAAATAGTTGTGTCTGTGTCATTGTGTGTGTGTGGGCATTTGGCTATTATAACTTATAAGGTATAGGTTTGAGACTTTGTCCCATTCTCTATGAAATAGTCACAAAATGGGAGGACCTGAGTGTGCTAGTTTTTAAACATGCGTAAGAAAAAAAGACAACCAATACTTCTTATAGTTTTTCTTTGTTTGGACACAATCTGTTACTTTATTTTATTTTATTTTTTGGAGGGCTACTGTCTGCTATTATCCTCGCTTTTTGTAAGTTTTTGGGCTTCAGTCCCTTTTTTCAATATAATTCTATCTTCGAAGTCAAAAAAAAATAATGCACACTACTTAGTAATTTATAACATTTATTGGGTTCAAGTATATTTTTATTATTGAAACATGTCATTTTATTTGAAAAAATGGTAATAGTTGTAGGGAAAATTAACAAGAAATAAAGTTTTACGGGGTGGGGCGGGGTTTCACGGGGCCTTAAGGGGCGGGATGGGGCAAGAAAAATCCATGCGGGGCGGGGGTGAAGACCCCATCCTTCGGCCCCGCCCCGCCCCATTGCCATCCCTAAACTCATTTCCTTATCTTTTGTGTGTGCAAGGACGGAGCCAGAACTTTGAGTTAAGGGGGTGGCTTTACTATTGGCTGTGTGCAGCGATTTCAACTTTTGACTTTGCTACTACTTAGCTGTGGAGATTTTTTTTTTTTTTTTTTTTTTTGTGTGTTGGTAAGAACAAATTTATTTTTGTTTAGAAATTTTTAAATGACAGGGTTGTTTATTTTAAATAAAATTAGTTAATTGAGCTTATTTTTATTTTTATTTTTTAAGTTTTACTATTAGTAATTTTTGTTGTTGAGCTGTTTTTTTGGGGCTTGTATATTTTGTTTTAGATTTTAGATCTATAAATTTTTTTATATTCACTAAAATGAGGAAAATACTAGCTCTACAAACTTTTTTTATAAATAATTGATGCAATAAGTGGTTACTAGTAAGTAAAAAATGATTTGAGTGGTGGATCTATATGTGAACCAATAAGAATTTGCTATCAAAACAGTTTGTAAAAATATTGTAAAAAGGTTTGTGAGTATAACATTACTCTTAAAAGAATCAATAATATTGTTGTAAGGGAAAAAAAATAATTTTATAGAATAAAATTGCTAAAATTAGTATACATATATATAATAATATATTTTTTTTAAAATTTAGTAGAGGCCATTGCCCCCCTAGTCCAAAGCTAGCTACGTTGCTCTGTGCGTATGTGTATTTGTTTCTACCAAAAAAAAAAAAAAAAGGTTTCAAATTAGGGTATGTTTTTGTTGAATAAAAGTTTGTATTTAATTAATTTTTTAAAAATTAGAAAAAATGTCAATGATTTTCCATGTGAGCCAGATAATAAACAATACCTTTTTGTTTCCATTTCAAAACTGTGACCAAATATAAGAAAACGAGTCAATTTAAAAATTAAAAAAAAATGATTTCTCATAAAACGTCATTACCCCTCAATTTCTTTCATGATTAAGGCTGGATCCATAGAGATTGACAATTTGATACCAAGAATCTAGTAGTTCAACTGATTGACATTTCCTAGTATGTCCATGATATTCAGAGTTTAAATATTTTTTTCACAGTTGTACCTATCAAATTATAAAAAGGAAATAGAAAAAAAAAAAAAGAGATTGACCGTTGGATCGTAGATGTGTTGTTTCAGAGCCGCAAAGGTCACAAATAACTCATTTTATATATATTATTTCCAAGGCTTAACCAAACAAACCATAGGAAAAAACGAAGGGAGTACTTATCTTCAAATGACCTATCCTATTTGATTCCATGTGACTTTACATTGTTATTGTTACTTACTATATTATTTATCGATCATACCCATATTGTCAACAAAATCTACTAATGGTTAATAATTTGTTATGGCTGGTTTTGGCATCACGTTCTCTGAACTAAGCTGGCCTGAACTATATAGTATTATATATATGCAGATAAATATTGGAGTAAACTCCTGATGATGATGTCTTTTCAGTTAGTTATAGAGACATTGTGTTGTTTTTGGACATCTACACGGAGGCAACCATAACAAATTTTGTAGGATTCCTTTATTCTTTTATTATATATTTAGGTAGTTCTGACCTTTAGTGCATTTATTATTATTATTATTTTATTATATGAATTTGCATTTATTATTATAGTGCTTATGTGATGACAAAAAAAAAAAAAAGAAGAAGAAGAAAGGAAATAAAATCACAAATCATTGAGGTCAGGTGGTATCTCTTCCATCGTAAAAGAAGAGTTTGTGAGAACAACAGTTGATTAGAACATAATTATTTAAAAAATAAAAACATAAAGAATAATGGTATTTTTAGATTTATAATAACTTTTCCTATTTCTCCTTTCTCCTTTCTCAATTTTAAATAATAAATACATCCCATATGATATGAGTGAGTGAGCACAATGGCAAGAGATACTTGAACAACAATCATGGGTGTAAAAATAATCATGTTTGGGGACAAATCTCGAAATTTACAGATTTTTAAGAGTTTTAACTCACATGAATTAAAATACTTGAGACTTGCAATATACTACTTAGAATTTGGAATTTATATCATATTATTGAAAACGATACGTTAAAAAATAAAATTGAATAATTTGATATAATCATATACTATATATTATTTTAGTAATTAAACAAAAATTAAAAATTTGACTATTATGGATAAGTTTTTTAAACGAAAAAAAAATGCCGAATGTTAATAAAAAAATTATTTGGATGAAATTAAATATTTTTGTTGTAAAATCAACTCTATATAATTAGTTTTAAGAAAAGAATTCAAAAGTTGGATTTAAGTATCACATTAGTAATTCTTGCGCACACATACAAGAATTGATATTTCTTACAGAAATGTGGGAATTTGGAATTGTAAGGACACGATTCCTAACGACCCGTAACAATATTGGGTTCGTACGTAAAAAGGCCCAAACAATATCATTTGTAGAGCGTGGGTTTGAAAGGCTAGGCCTTGGTCACCAAACGGTGGGTTTTTCATGGTGTTCATATATGGTTTAAATCATATTCGCCTCGGGAGTCCTTCTCCTGGAAGCGGGCTGGGAGGCTCTGGTTTTTGGCCATTTTTCCCAGCCTCCCTTCTGGATTGCTTATTTTTCCTTTTATACTAGCCTGTGTTCCTTATCCTTCGTCCACGTGTAGGATCGACATTCCAAGACTGATACTTGTCCCATCAGCCCATACCCAGAGTGGTTGGGGGTGGTTGTAAAAGCTGGAGAGTATGGCTTTGTCAGGTGCAGAGTATTAAATGGCAGTAAGAGTAGCTTTCCCTAGTCGTTAAACTATCCAGGGTGTCCTTCCCTATTGACATAGATATCTTTAGATTTTTTTCAGACTGTTTCTGTTCCGTTTTTGTCCTTCCTTCCAGGGGTACCTCGGACATGCCGAGGACTGATTCGTCCTCGGCTGTGTCCCAGGATTATTTTGTACTTGTATTACCTATCCTGGGCTATAACCCTCCTCGGCTCGGGCCTTGGGCCCCAATGAATAAATGGGCCAGGACCTCAAATCATTGGACCCCACAGGAATTATAACACTTAATGGGAATTATAATTCTAGAAAATTTTATCAAATGGATAATCAAATTTTTACTTCACAATTCTTTATCTTAAATTCCAGGTAAAGAACACGTCCGAATAGAATGACTTATATAAAGTAATGACAGTTTTTTCGCTACGGTGTTTCAGATCCTCAAAGGTCACATGCTCACAAAAAGTTCTATTGAGTATCTTGAAAGGACAAAATACATTTTAATAAAGGTTTTGATCTTATTGTTTGAATGTTTATTTATATAGTTGCAGCTTAATATATGATACATGATGAATATTATAAAATTAGTGAATTTCAATTCCTGTATATATATATTTTATTAGCAGTAACATCACAAGCTCTTGTTTAAGTTTGACAAACATCCTCAAATTAAAAATTAAGGCCTTATTGTGTCACCCAAAATTAAGAAGCAAGCAGGGCCAGATGATTATAATCACTGCTTACATTATAAATGGATCAAACATCATAATCTAGACCAACTTTAATTATAACTGAATGGAAGTCAATAGCTTGTTGTCTAGTCCTAGCGTCACATATATATTTTTATTCTTTGGGCAACCATCATGCTCAAACTTAAAATGAGATCCCATAATCCCATATTCGTAATATTTCTTTGATTAATTGTTTCATTTTTTGCAACAGAAATTTCAAGAAGAAAAATTCAATCATATAGGAATAAGTCCAAATAATCTCTAATTGGAAAAAAAAGAAGAAAAAAAGAAGAAGAGAGATTGAGAAAATTTTATAATATTTTTTTTAGAGAATAGAAAATTTTATAATACATTAATTAATTTTTTCATTAAAGTAAAGATGGAAAAATATGGGGAGGAGTGGTCCGGGCTGGGTGTGGGGAGAAAAGAAAAGAAAGGAAGCTTTTGAGAGTCTTAGGGGCCGTTTGGTACATGTGTTTAAAAATTGAAAATTGTTGTGAAAATATATGTGGGTGAAAAAGTGTGTAAAAATATGTGTAATATTATTTAAAAACTGAAAATTGTTGTTTGAAAACATAAACCAAACACCCCATTAAATTTTTTTTTAATTTTTTTTAAAGAGAGTTTCAACCTGTAAGATCCGTTTTTGATGATAGCTTTTTATGATCAGATCAAGACATCAATTTTTTTTTTTTTTTTTTGTGTAGACGAGAATTAAACTCTAGATCTCCTATTCAATCATCAGAGATTTTACTAGTTGAACTAATTAGAACCCAAAGTTTTAAAGTTTTCATGTTTAGAATTTTTTTTTTTTTTTTTGGTTCTTGAGAAATTATCCAATTTTTGTTTCATCTTTAAATAATGGTTTGTTAGAACTTTTTTTTCCTCAAAGAGTAATGCTCTTGGTATATACAACAAAAAACCATAATAATTTGATGACATTCTTAAATTAGCATGTTACTTCACACATGGGCTCACCATAATTTTTAAATAAATATTTGTTTAATGATGTGATATACTAATTTTAAAATGTTGTGACTTTTTTGTTGCATCAATAAATATTATTATCGTGGGTTCTAGTTAACTTAATTGATAAAACTTCTGATAATTGAATAAGAGATTTTAGGTTCAATTCCCATGTACACCAAAAACCAATTGATGTCTTGGTCTGATGATAAATAGCAAAAATCACAAAAGTTAATGTCATAAATTAAAACTTTATAAATATGTATATATATATATATATATATATCAATATCATTACCCTTTTTCAAATGATGTGCAAAAAATAGTAACATATTATTTTGTTATATGAATTGACACGTAACAAAACAGACATCATATATAGTTTGTCAAACCCCAACAAACATGAGGAGGGATATTAGGGAAAGGTCGTGGGGTCGCATGGATTACTAGTCACATGTTTATGCTTATATTATTAGGTTTAGGAGTTTTCTAAGTAGGCAATATCTATATTTTGTTATATGTCGTTGTCACAAAAAACAAAACAATCGATAATATTATTCTGGTTCGGGAAATTATTTATCCAATGGTTAGAAAGCCTGGGCCCAAGGGTCACGTTGCCCTCAAACTTGATCTTGATAAAGCTTATGATCGTCTCGAATGGTCGTTTATTCAGGAAACTCTTGAGTTCTTCCAAATCCCTCCAACTCTGACTAAACTTATTATGAATATGATATCCTCAACACATTTTCACATCATGTGGAATGGTGCTCCTTTACTGGCTATTGTCCCAAGTAGGGGGGGTGCGTCAGGGGGATCTTTTATCTCCTTATCTGTTTATTTTGTATTTGGAACGCTTATTCATTCTTCTAGAAGTGGCAGTTTAGGACAAAATTATCCATCTTGTCACGTTTAGGGGTCAAATTAAAATTTTGCATTTATTCTTTACTAATGATATCTTTCTTTTCTCTAAGGCGAAGATTACAGAGTGCCATAATCTTAAAAACAATTTACATAAATTCTGTAATTGCTTTGGCCAAATCATTAGTACACAAAAATCACGTATCTGGTTTTCACTAAATACGCCCAGGCGAACTAAAGATTTGATCGTTGGTATTTTTGGTATTCCTACTACGACTCAACTCGGAACCTACTTAGGAACTCCTATTTTTACTACTCGTCGAAAGGCTACTGCCTACCAATACTTAGTTGATAAAATCTAGAAGAAGATTGAAGGTTGGCAAGTTAAATATCTTTTTGTTGCGGGTCGTGTCACTTTAATCAAATCCACCTTGGCGTCCATCCCTATTCATGCCATGCAAACCACCCTTCTCCAAAAAAAAAAAAAAAAAAATAGTCGGCAGCTGGACAAATTAAATTGTAAATTTTTATAGGGAGGCACTGCCCACCACAGACACTATCACACGGTTAGTTGGGAAACCATCACTACTCCTAAGGATGCGGGTGGTCTGGGTCTTAAATCTACACGCCATATGAATGTGGCTTTGCTCATGAATCAGGCTTGGAGGCTTCAACAGCAGTCATCCATGCTATGGGCTTAAGTATTAAAAGCCAAATACTTTCCCTATACAAACCTTTTTGAGAGTGGCATAAACCCTAGAGCGTCTCATATTTGGAAAGCCATTCATGTAGGATTATAATGGCTTCAACGAGTTATGAAATGGATATTAAGGGATGGTCAAACCATTTGAGTTTAGGAGGATCATTGGATCCCTGGTGGTTCGTTATGAAGTCGTATTGAAGGTCCTCTTATGCCAAATGAGGAGCAGAGATTAGTGAGTTCCCTACGGGACAATCATATTTGGCGGTTAGAGGATCTAGAATTTCCCCTCTTAACACAACTTGAAGAACTTATACAAGGCATTCCTATGGTGTAGCTGACTAGGTTGTCTGATTCCTTTGTCTGGCTTCAAAATAGCGGTGTTTGTACGGTCATTTCCGCCTTAAAGTTTTTATACCAACAAGCTAATGTTCCTTTTGAGAAATCTCTTTGGAGTTGGATCTGGAAACTCCATTGCCCCAAAAAAAATCCAAATTTTCATTTGGAAGTCCATGCGCAATCGGTTGCCTACTTGTCACTATTTGGCTTTTTCTCGCCCTGAAATCGATAACCGATGTCCTAGGTGTAATACTCCTGAAACCACTATCCATATCTTAAGAGATTGCCCTTGGGCTAAGATGGTCTTGTGTCAATCTTCGGGTGTCTTGCCCCAATCATTTTTTCAACTACCACTTCAAACTTGGCTTTAAACAAACGCTACATCAGATACTCTTATCCTCCGTCATCAGCTTCCTTGGAAGATTTACTTCCCGTTACTCTGTTGGCACTTATGGTTGGCAAGGAACAAGCGTATTTTTAACAATCAATCTAGGTCCTAATCTCAACTTGTCCACAAAGAGGTTCAGTTCGCTACAAAATTTTTCTATTTAGCTTGCCCAATAAAGACTATTAAAATTGGGATCCCCAAGACTATTAAATGGATTGCTTCACTAGAACTTTTTATAAAATTAAATACGGATGACAGTTCTTTAGGTAATCCTGGATTGGCAGGTGCAGGCGGTCTGTTACGCAATAGTTCCGGTGCTTAGGTTTCAGGTTTTTTCATTTAACATGGGTATTACTTCTAATAATATTGCTGAGTTGGGTGTAGTTCATGAGGGTCTCATTCTGGCATAGGATTTGGGTTTTAAATTTATTCATCTTGAAATTGATTCTATGATAGTTCTTTTCTAATTAACCACTAATAATGATATCTCACCAAATGCTATCCCACTACTATGTGATTGCAGGAACCTTATGGAGCGCGACTGGTTCTGCGGATGCTCTAGCAAAGAGGGGAAATCAACAAAAGTGTCTTTTGGAAATCTATGATACTTATCTCGCTTTTGTATAGGATATGGAAAACCTTGGGATTAGTAGATTGTGTCCCTTAAAGGTTGTAATGTCTGTTGTTGTATGAACTTATATATAATTAAATAATACACACCCCTTTTATCTTAAAAAAAAAAAAAAAAATCAACAAGTACATAGATTTTTCATTTTTCCGTCTCATAATGCAATGTCCAACTTTTGGTGATTCTAAAATCTAAATTGAAAATCTGAAGATATATTATGGTTTCTATTGTTCCCTTCATTTCTCTCCCCTAAAATGTTTTAAATTATAAATAAAAATATTTTATATTTAAAACTATTTTCAAGTATTTGGTTGGTGTAATATGTAAAATTTTTTCAAGTATAAACCTCCAAAATTGGCTTAGCCACAGGAGCTGGTGGTTCGGCAGGTGGAGTTGGTAGTCCAATGATTGGACCGCGGCCAGCACTGATTTGCCAAACTACTAGCTTCAGTAGCTCCAATAACTAGACTACAGACTTTTAGTCCACCAGACTAGCAACCAACTCTCAGATTGGGGGAGAGGCCTTGTGTGTTTTTGTAAAATATTTTACTAAGTTTTTAAAGTTTAAAGCTTTTTCAAAATATTTTTACTATAAAATTCTATAAAAATATTTTACAAAGAAACAAATACAAACGGATTTTATTTTTATTTTATTATTTTCTATATGAAGAAGTAGCCGTTATTATTGAACGTGGCTCTGTGATATTTCTACTTGAAGTTTGCTCCGGATTGATACAAAAAACATAATGGAAACGCGTGCCAGTTGTCATAAATTTCTCCCGAAAGGGGGTGAGTTGAGTGAGACAAGGTACGTCATTAACAACTTGACAGAGACTTGCTGGTGAAGAGTAGTCTTTTTATACGAAATGCTTTACCACTCATTTGGTGAGAGGATAAATCTTAGTTGTTTTTATTGAATTCTAAGGTACCAAAATATTTGGGAATACCTTTCCAAGGTTTGGCTTGGTTCTACACTATTAGACATGAGCCTGTCATTGTCTCAACTCTCAAGTGAAAAATCAGTCTATCCGATGTCACAAGGTCTACATAATTTGATAACTTTCTATTAATTTTAATTTTGAGTGGGTATCAAGAAGTTGAGCAAAGCTTAGATAAAGTGTTCTAGTATACCAGAGTCGATACGATGGTAATATATAGCCACTTTTAAACACGTTTTGCATCGTGTTATATTCAAGCAGAACGCTTAAGAAATTCTTGTAATATCTAATAATTCTAAATATTTTTAATATAAAAGGATTTTTCTTGAAATATTTTAAGGTAATAGGACACATAAACCTATCTATCTATGTTTACCACTTTACCCAAAAAAGGAATACAAATATATCTCTCTGAATGACCTGCAATTTATCTGTTTTTGATCATTTTGGGACAATTACATAATATATTCTAGTTTCAAAATTAATGTAATTTAGACTTTGGGAAAAAAAATCCTACACACGAATGTCAAACAATATTCTAAAAAAAAAATCTTAAGAAAATTGTATTCACCTATTTGAGTTTAAAAATGATTAAGTTGTTTTGCAAGCCTTTTAGGTGCCAAAATATTATTTGAAATTATTTAGATAGAAGGATTATTGGTACATAGCGAAATTTCAAACCCAGTTTACTTTGTTTTTACTAACTTTTGTTAATATAATTTTGTTTAGGTTATAATGATTTTGAAATTATAGTGTAAAAATTTATGCAACTAAAATTAGGGTCAAAATTTTTTATGTAACTATCCCTTTTTTTTAAATGGACTTTTTGCAAACTTTTGAGTGGCAAGTTACTTGAAGAAGTTTGAAATACCTTCGTTTGGCAAAAAAAAAACAAAAACAAAAAACTAGAAACTTGTTTGGTTATTATTATTATTATTATTAACTTACAAATTCTTCCAAAAGTAAGTTATTAGAAGATTATTAATTTAATTATTTAGTCACATAAATACACCTTGGGTAATTAACTTTGATAGCATTGGATCTATATTAACCTTAGGTTTGTCTTTCAAGACTTTTGAGTAAAGAGATCACATTGTGCTTTCAGTCTCAGCTTGCATGGTTGGACACTAGCAAGCCAACTAGGCATAGGTATATATAGGCTGATAGGCATGGGCCATTTGCTAATGGACAGACACATTGAGTGATGTTCGAGGAAAATGCACAATCTGATAGACAAATTTGACGTGGATCCTCTCTACTGGCCTATTGGGTGGCATCTGATGCGAAATACCTATATAGGCAGTCTTTATGTTTGTGTCTTCAATTGTGGATTTATGATTATGATGCTCATTAAAAAGAGGGTTTCAATTCATTGGGCGGTTTACAAATTACAAGCATTTCTTTGCACTGTTCAGAGCACATATTCTTCTGCAAATGTTCTAGTTCTATAGGACCAAAAGTACTTTCCATTTGAAGCAAGCCATCTTTCGAACAAAGTTAGTATTCCGATATATATGCTTTTAATCCTCATAACTTTTACTTGTAAAAGAAATATGCTCCTTTTTCTTTTTCCAGGTTTATGTTGAAGCACAAAATAAAAAAGAAAAAGAAAAAAAAAAGGAACATCCGAAAATTGTGTCACCAATGTTAGTTGCATGTCACTACCAATTAAGGATAGCGAAAGATTACTACAGAATGCGAGTCTAATTGGATGCCAACTTCAAAGTATCCAATAGCAATTCACTTACAAATATGTAAAGCCTAGAATCACCAAAAAAAATTTCACAAATAGCAAGGTAACAAGTTGTTATTATAATAAATGAAAAAATAATGTTAACGTATGGTGAGCCTAGACAAAAACTAGTAAAAACTTGTAAATTTAATTGTTGTGTCTATAACATCTCACGCAACCGATAAAACTAGCGCTCATCTCTTTTGGGATCACCATAACTTATAGAACTAGAGGGAGAATGTGAAAATTTCTATGAAATTGTTGTTGTCTTTGGAGTCATCGATGGCAATAACACAAATGCAAAATTTTGGACAACCAACCCAAATTAAATCGCCTACACCAGTTGGTGGTATTTATTTATTTATTTATTTTTTTAAGAAAAACATCAGTTGGTCTAAAATTAATAAATTATGCATATCTTGTCCACAGTTACAAAATGATTATGTGAATGAAGAATTTTTATTTTATTGAATTAACTTTGAGAATAAATAATTTAATGTTGATATATATATATATATATATATTTTTGAAGCCGGAACCAAATGAATATCATTAATGAAGAATACTAGAATCCAAATACAGAGCATCAACTGCTGGTGGAGGATCCTCCTCTAACCAGACAGTTTCATTATCAGATAATCTAGCAAAATCTTGCCAATGCATGAGCAACACCATTGGCACTATGCCTAACACAATTGACCAAAAAGGATCTAAAACCTGCAATCAAGCACCAAATATCTTCATAAATAAACCCAAGCCGAGATGTTTGCACCGAAGCCTTTACACAATTATTCTTCACCAACCTCAGTTGCTTAGCCACATGGTACCCGGACTTCACATTGTACCTACCATTCTTTGTAGAAGACCAAGCCAATACATCCTGCACCGCCCGCCTACTCAAGGGAACTTGGAGAATAACATCAGCATCATACGGGTGGAACAAAGCACGAATTCGATTTGTATCCCACTGGTGGTTCTGCCAATCAATCAAAGTCGAAACTCTCCACTCCTAAATTGCCTCCTCAGGTTGGAAAAGAACTCTCTTTGTTGGCCGATTAGGTAACCAACAATCCTTCAAAACATGAATAGAAGCACCATTCCCCACTCTCCAATAGCACCCTTTCCTCAATACCGGTTGAGCAGTTAATAAACTCTTCCAAACGTAGGAGCTATTTTGACAATCCTTCGCCTCAAGGAGCTCACACCGTGGAAAGTACTTTTCCTTAAAGCATCTATACAAAGCCTATGAGACTTTGTATGTCATGCATATTAGAAAAAAGGGCAAAAAGGGGGCTTAAGTTGGATGTGAGTAAAGCCTATGACAGGGTGGAATGGGGCTTCCTTAAGGGTATGATTAGGGTTGTCCACGGGTCTGTTCGGGTTGGGTTTGTGCCCAACCCGGAATTGACCAGACGGAATCGGGTTTTAGAAAATCTCACCCACTGCTGACCATCGGAGTAAACGGGTTGGGCAGATCAAACTTCAACGGGTGGCGGACGGGTCGGTCGGCATCTAGGTTCTGAGAAAACGGGGAGAAAACTGCGAGAAGACTTGAGAAAACGATGAGAAAACTCGAGATTCAGCGAAAATAACATCAAAATCTATGAGATTTCGCAAAATCTAGTCAAAATTTCACCAAATCTACGTGAAATATCGCCTGAATCTGGTTTTTTTTTTTTTTTTCTCCGCCAGATTTTGGAATTTTACTCGCCGGGATTTGGGTTTCTTGTCGGAATTTGGGGTTTTTCGCCGGAATTTGGGTTTTTCTCCGATCGATTCGAGTTTTAGGGGATAGAAATTGGAACCGACTCGCCGGAGTTGGTTTTTGGGGGAGAAGACCTGCCGTCGACCGCTGGAATAGTCGGGTCAGCCGGTTTCGAATTGGTTCCTGTCGGGTCCTTCGGGTGGGTCGGGTTTCGGATGGGTTTGGACAGGCCTAGGTATGATGATTAAATTGGGCTTTCCGGAGGTTTAGGTGGATAGGGTTATGAAATGTGTTTCTACACCTTCATTTTCTGTTCGAATTAATGGAAAAGCCTATGGAAATATCAGGCCTTCTAGAGGTATTTGGCAAGGAGATCTACTGTCCCCTTATCTATTTTTGATTTGTGTCGGAGGTTTGGGTGGATATTATGAAATGTGTTTCTACACCTTCTTTTTTCGTTCGAATTAATGGAAAAGCTTATGAGAATATTAGGCCTTCTAGAGATATTCGGCAAGGAGATCTACTGTCCCTTTATCTATTTTTGATTTGTGTAGAAGGTTTCGCCTCCTCCTTGCTAAAGCAGGATGTTGTTATTTAAAAAAAAGTAATTGTATAAAGTATAAAAAGTAAATTCTAACATTAAAATTGACAGAATTGGAATGCTCTTTATTGCTATGATAAAGTGTGAACTGTGAAGTGGGCCTTTTTTTTTTGGTCTTCAAAAACACTTTTTCGTTCTTTCTTCTTTTATCTTTCCCTCGAGATTTTTATTTTTGTTGAGAAAACTTTCCCCTAGAGTTAATACCAATAGTAAGGAAGTACGGCCCTCAATCAATAATGTTATCCTTGAATTGATCTGCCATTATTATTTTCACCAAACACTACACTTTAATTTTACACCCTTTTTTTTTTTTTTTTTTTTTTTTTTTTTGTGGAGAAAACTTTAATTTTACACTAGATGTAAATATGGGAGTGCAAAAGTAAAACATAAACATGTGGGGTTTGGTGAGGGGCATATTTCTCGACATTTTTGGATTTATTGGAAATCCTTGAAGGATTGCTAATGATGTCCTCATATGATTGCACTTGCTCATTTTGAAAGAAAACTAAAAGAAAAGTAATAATAACTAATTCTTTGGTAACCTCATTATGGGGCTTTCAGCCAGCTTCAGCTAACATTTCTTTTTCTGATTTTGCAATCGAAAGTTATGAAGACGGAAAGCCCACCTAAGCTATTCTATTTTATGAGTTCTCTTTATTTTCAAAATTTTTTAGATAAATCTTGAGTCATGTGCAAGATCATTTGGTAGAGAATTTGCTCAGGATTGTACATATATAGTTTCATTGCCAAAAAAAAAAAAAAAAAAAAAATCCCTTCCCCTCAAAAGTCTTTCCACATGAGTTCGATTTAGTTTGTTAGAAAATATATTAAATTTATATTTTGATTTGTTAATTAGCCTACTTTCTATTCTTCTTTTTGATGAATAAATATAATGAATCTTTAGATAAGGGATGTTTAGGTGAAAATCTTATTGTTGATAATGATTTGATCTAATCTAGAGATTTGCATGGAGTTGTCACTCAATTTAGTTACATGATTTAAAAAAAAAAAAAAACCTTACAAATAATCTTAAATGATAAATAATGAAAATTAACAAATTGTCAAAATGAAAATAAATTACAAGAATTTAATCCTAAATACAATTTAATAAGAAAATTAAATTACAAAGCCTCATTTCTTAGTTACAATTTAAAAGAAAATAATAATAAAAAATTACATGAAAATATCTAATCTATATTCCATAGACTAAGACCAGGCTAAATTTAACCAGGAAAGAAAAGAAAAGAAAAAAGATCAGGGCTAAATTACCAACTAAAGAAGACAACAAACTATTGAAACTAATACGCCCAATCAACAATTGGTCTCCTAAGATATAATAGCCAATATAAAATAACTCATCTATCCTATTCCTATCATATAATTATATAATGAAAAATGAAAAGACCCATATAATTAGATTGGTGATTATGCAATGCGACCTAATTTAATATTAATAAAATACATAGGAATGCTTTATCATGTGAGCATTTAAAGTGTATGTCCTTGATATTGTTACTATATGATGAATGAACATGTTTCATATGTAATCATAAAAATTAAAATTAGATTTCAAATCTAGAAATTAAACGTTCTAACTTATTTCCCTTGATTTTATGTGAGTTCTAACGTATTTCCCTTGATTTTATGTGAATTATGCTCATTATGATGCAAAGGAATACACATATACCTATCCTAGTCTCCTAAATGACTTGTGAATTATATTAAATATGAAAAAAAAAAAACATAATTTTGTCTAAGCTCTTTCATGATTTTACATGATGCAAAAACAAAAACTAACTGCTGGAAATTGTATAAATGATCCATAAACATATGATTCAATGTGCTAAATCATATTTGAAACAAATTTACATCATATCACTATTCACTATACAAGACACACAAATCTACAAAACTATACAAGATATGCATGAAAAAACGAGTTCCTTTGATCGGATCTACATTTCTAATGAATAAATTATGCGAAAATGATTATGGCAAACAACCTATAAAGGATCTATTAATAGCTAAAAGTAAAACATAAGAAACAAGACAAAATAGTATACTACAACTCATAAGATAACCCCCATCTAACACATATTTTTGTATTTTTTGATTTAATGGAATAAAAACATGCGTAGTCATCTTAAAGAAATATGGAGCTGCCTTCTAAAACTTATGATATAATGGGTGAAAATTCTAAACCCCTTTCATGCCTTTCCTTATAGAGAGGATTTGGTGCGTTTTGACAAGCTCAAAAAAAGTTTGATTTTTGGGGTTTTTAGAACTTATTTTGGTGACCGCCACCAAAAAAAAAAAAAAACTTGCTACCTTTTTTTTTCCTACAATACTTTGATACATATAAAAATTTAATAAATCATATCAAATCGCACATATTTCAAACAAACAATAATAATAATAATAATTTTTTCCTACAATAATTATTGTTATTATTATTGACTTTTTTTTTTTAATATTATGAAATGAACATTTGACTTTGCTTACAAAATGAACCAGGTGAAGCCTTCAAGATATTTGATGACAAGGCAAACGTTAACAACCCAATGTCTACCTCAACACTCAAAAACTTATTTTAACCTTTGCTTATGCCGCCAATACTCTCTTGCTTTAAAAAAAAAACAATGAAAAAGAAAAAAAACAAACCCTCTTGAATCTTGACTAATGAGCGTTGGAAATATTAAAAAAAGGAAAAAAAAAGCTTGTTGTGCTTGTTTAGTTGTTTTTTTGACATTTTGTCTTTATTCACAATTTTTTTTTTCTGGGTTTTAAATTTAAAAATTCATAAATGGGCTGAGCTTCAGAGGCTTGAACTTGGCCCAACATAGAAATGAGAAATTCAAGGTCAAGCCCATGAAATGTGCTTTTCAAAACTCCCGCTCGAATTCAAACCCATCAGATCCAATTTTTTCACACTCACTGTGTCTGAGTCTGAGAGAGAGAGAGAGAGAGAGAAATGGCGGAGGAGAGAGAGGAAGAGAAGCAGTTGAAGCAAAAAATCGCGAAGATTCTGGAAGAAACTCGAACCTCCTACGCCACTCACAACCGGAAACTGAAGGAGCTCTCAGCCCTCCGATCACGATCATCGTCCCCATTCCAGTTCTTCTCCGCCTTCTCCAAAACCCTAACCCCGCTCTTCACTCTCCAGCGGCGCGTCGCCTCCACCGAGCGAGTCGTACGCTTCGTCTCCATATTCGCCAGCGCCTCCGTCGATTCCGATGCTTTCCTCGAGGAGTTCCTCAGGTTCCTCCTCGTCGCCGCCGCTGCCGCCAACAAGACCGCCAGGTTCCGCGCTTGCCAAATGGTTTCCGAGGTACGTGTGGTTGTTAGGTTTTGTAACTGAATGAAATGTGATGGAATTTCAGATGAGAATTGAAATGCTTTGGGTTTAATTTTGGTTTTTTTTTTTTTTGGTACTTGTTTGGTTGCTGAGGAAAATGAAATGAAGAGATGGGACTAGAAACTATAAAGTTAATTTCATAATACGGCTTTGGTTACTGCTGAATTTGAAAATGTAGGCAAAAAATTGAGCTGGGAACTTATAGGATTGGGAAATTTGGTTTTACAAAGTATTTGGGAGTTTGGAGTTAGAAGCTATTAAGAATTAAGAGTTGTTCATTAAGTTCCGAAGCTCTGTTTGTTTCAATATCTTAGGAATTGCACAATTGGATTGCTTATATCAAAAATTGATCTGAGAATGGAGGAGTGGAATGGGAAAAGAAATTTGGGTACTATGCTTTTTGTTGTTTGGAGAAGACGGGTATTTTAATATGGAACTATGCTAGTTGTTCATAAAGTTGCACAATTATATTTTCTTGTTTTAGTACTAGGAAGCATGGACACTTCATTTGAGGTGTGGTACCCGTGTTGTACAGGTGTCATACCCATGGTGTCATGTTATAATTTTTCAAAAATTGCTTGTATTGCTGTGTCGTACCCTTGTCCGTGCTTCCTAAAATGCACTGAGGCTCTTGGTTGCTTGTCATTTAGCATTTGAATTTCCTGAAAATGCTCCTAGAAAGCTGCCGAACTTGGTTTCTTTTGGTTGGACTTACGCTTGGAGTTGATTTTTAAATCTTCTTCCCCCAATTTTCAAATTTCAAATGCTGGTCTCCTCCTTTTGAGAAAGTGAAACTAGTCTTAAGTTTTTCTACTGACATTTGATTCAAATACTCTACATCTTGCATGTCATCTAAGTACGAGCATTTTAGCTTGTTTGAATAATACTTCCTACCATGGTTTTGGGCACTCTTGTTTGTCTTTTTATTTGATGAAATTCTTGAACTTGTAGATCATTATGCGGTTGCCGGATGATGCGGAAGTGAGCAGTGAACTTTGGGATGAGGTAATAGAATGCATGTTGGTGTGCGTGAGGGACAAGGTCTCTATAATCCGAACATTTGCAGTCAGGGCTCTTTCACGCTTTGCAAATGATGGTGAGAACAGTGATATCCTAGATTTATTTCTTGAGGTGCTTCCCATAGAACAGAATGCGGTGAGTTGCCCTACTGGTTCGTTGAATGTGTGCTGAATTAATTTGAAATCAAATCTTTGTGCTGTGAATTTTTTTTGAAAGTTTTGATCTATTCATTTCTTGCTTGTGCAAGCATGAGTCAATGCTGTCACATTTACTCAATGGGTTAGTATGTGAGGATTCATGGTCCTTCACTGATGTTGGGACACCAAGCTCCATTGGCCACTTGCTTGTGCTAACATTAACACAAGTATTCAAATATTTTCTCTTGTTCTTAACTCTTGGAATAGTGTCAAATGTTTCATGATATGCACGTCACTTATCTTGGCATAGGATGGATCTGACTATGTTCAATATGATACCAGGGTCTTTGCCTGTCTCTGGCATTGTTTTTTAACACTCGATCCTCTTACGATATGATAACAGTCCACATTCCCCTTTTTAGTTGTCCCAAAATGTTTGTCTATGTCTTGTAATGTACTTTCTAACTTTTTTTTAAAACTAGGCAATGTCTGTAAGCTAGGATAGGACAAAGTGGAAAGCATGAATGCTACATTTTTTTGGGAGTTGTGCTTTTCCAGTGGGGGCAATAGTTTTATTACCAAAAGGATGAAAGCTCATAAAATATGAAGCCTATGGCAAAATATTCATTATTGTAGTGTTTTTAATATCTACAAGGCTATGGCATGTCTGCAGGATGTTCGTAAGACAATAGTTCTATCATTGCCTCCTTCAAATGCAACATCACAAGTAATTATTGATTGCACCACAGATGTGAGTGAGTCAGTGCGCAAAGCAGCATACTGTGTTCTTGCTAATAAATTTCCTCTTCAAAGTCTAAGGTAAATCCATGGTATAACAAGAACTGCTCTGCCTTCAGTATGAATTCACTGTGTTTATGTTCAATTAAAGTATTGCATAGTCTAGTTAGTATTGACTATGTGTTTTGAGGGGTGCAGACATAGTTGAACATCTGGCTTAGCTTTTGTAGTTGGTTTCATACTAAACATATATTATTCTTCAATTTGGTTTGCTTTATTTTGTAGTATTAAGCTCAGAACAACAATTCTTCAGAGAGGACTTGCTGACCGTTCTCTAGCGGTCTCAAAGGAGTGTCTAAAGTTAATGAAAGATGAGTGGCTTATTAAGTGCTGCAATGCAGACCCTGTAGAACTTCTCAAGTATCTCGATGTTGAAACCTATGAATTGGTTGGGGAGTCTGTGATGGGGGCTTTGTTAACGGCTGGTTTAGTGAATCTACGTGATGGGGAAAGTATTCAGCAATACATATCATCTACAGTTGATAGAACAGAAGGTTGGGTGAGCTTTATTGTATTTCTACTTAGCTATTCAAGCACACAAATTTATAAAATTGGTCCATTTATTGTGCTGAGTGGGTGGATGGGGGAGTTGTGGATCGCGGCATGACATTAGATATCATATATTTCTTAAACACTTTCCTTCTACAACAATGTTGAGGATTTGTTTGGTATATACCTAAATTTATAATTTGAGGCCTGAGGAGTTGTTGATGAAGAAAATATCATTGTTGGTTATGACTTTTAAGTGTTAGAAAGATAGAACATAAGATGCATTGTTGATATGCATTTATTTAAAATATGTATGGTTTAGAGACAGGGTAGAGTCATTAGAGTTTGTAGTTGGATGTTATTTACAGAACATATTAGCTTATATAAATATGCTTTATTTCTGTCCTAGTTGATCCCGATTCTACTTTTGACATTAGAAGCATATTGTTTTTTACCCAATAACCGAATACTTTTGTCTTGAAATACTGGGTTGGTGTCCTATTGCTACCTGACCAATCTAATATACATAAGTTTAATTGTTCACCTGTTTCATGGCTAATATTTAATTTATAGAATCCTTATGGTTTGTCATATTGAAATTAGGGGACTCAGTGCATTGCACCCCAAGCATCCAATTAATGGAAGCAGAGGTTGCGCTTTATTGGAGGACTGTGTGTAGACATTTGCAGGATGAAGCACAAGTGAGTTTCTTTCTCTTTCAAAAATTCTCTGGACTTTTATATTTTCATTGACACACTTTCTCTTTTATTTGTAAGGGTTGGGGGGAGGGGGTGGGGGGGAGTGGCGTTGACTAAAGCTGCCAATCGGTCTAGTTGAATAGGGATAAAGTTTAGCCCTGGTCAAGCTAAGAGAAAAAACCCTCAACTTATAGCCTTACTTATCATGACTTTGGATTAAGAAGCTTTAAATGTAGGTTCAACCCATGCTAAAATTTGAGAGCTTAAATAAAAGGTCTTAAATTGAGGTGTCTTGCATGGTGTTTCTAACTTTCGGCCATCCGTCCAGATATTTTGCTCTATTATTGAGATTTCAATTAACTCAAGGGCCTCTACTCTCTTTTGTTTTAATGGAAACTTACCATGTTGGTCTCAGAATGAAAACTATTACATAAACAAAAATTTGAAGATTTTTGTTAATGGAAAAGCTTTGTAGAAAACATGAATAGAGAACAATAAAAGAAATGGATTTGGAGTGAGGTGGGGGGTGGGGGGGGGGGGTTAGTGTGGAGAAGAGTCAATCACACAATTTGTCTGTTTTTGTTGACCTTTAATAGAAAACCCAAAATTTTAAATGAACATCATTTAATATATTATACTATTATCTTTTAAAAAAAAAGTAAGTTCCCAAGTCACTCTCTTTAATTCGAACTCAAATAAGGCCAATGAAATAGGGTATTGACTTTTCATATAAAGCAAATGGTAGTATAGGAAAGTTATTAATACCATGTTCACTGAATTTTCAAAGATCATATTTTGGATGTCTCAAAATGGAATAAAGGACCAACATTGCTGTCATGGATTTCTCCCTCTCATTGTTAACATGTGTTCCTCTATCACTTCGAATTCTTTGCCAGTTAGTATGCCACTAAGTCCAATATGCTTTGTTTTGATCTTATAAGAATTATAACTGTGCTTCAACAGGCAAAAGGCTCTGATGCTGCTGCTACAATGGGCACTGAAGCAGCAGTATATGCCGCAGAAGCTTCAGACAATAATGACCTACTAGACCGAATTCTTCCTGCAACAGTTTCTGATTATATAGATTTGGTGAAAGCTCATATTGATGCTGGTGGGTGTGAGTTCATTTGGTTTGACATGGGTGTCAATTATATCCAACTACGTGTCCTAATTTTACCTAATATATGCAGGACCAAATTATTGCTTTGCATCTAGGCAGCTACTATTGCTTGGTGCAATGCTTGATTTTTCTGATGCTACAAACAGGAAGGTTGCCAGTACATTAGTGCAGGAACTGCTGCACAAGCCTCCTGAGCATGAAGTGGATGATGATGGGAACATGGTTGTTATAGGAGATGGGATAAATCTTGGTGGAGACAGAGAATGGGCTGATGCAGTGTCTGGACTGGCAAAGAAAGTCCATGCTGCTAATGGTGAATTTGAACAAATTCTTCTTGGGGTTGTAGAAGAGCTTGCTCGGCCTTGCAGGGAGAGAACTGCAGATTTCATGCAGTGGATGCACAGTTTTGCTGTTACTGGTCTTCTCTTGGAAAATGCAAAATCATTTCGTCTGCTTCAGGGACAAGCTATTGAACCTTTTGAACTACTGCAATCTTTGTTGCTTCCAGGGGTAATGAGTTTATATGTCAGTATTTTATTTTCTCTAACCTGTGCTTTTCCTTCCCAAAGTGTTATGATCTATGCTAAACAGATTTGGGTACTGGGAGTGTTTGGCACATGCGTGTGTTAAGTGGTGGGATTTATCTAACCTCCAAACCCTGGGACACGGGGAGAGGACTCAGTCATTGAAGTATGGCATTTTCACTTGCACACCTTAGAGCAAAATGAACTGCATGTGGGGGATAAAGGATAAGAGTAGGATGGATGAAGTGGAGAAGCAAATTAGGAGTATTGTATGATTGTAGTTTTGAAGGTTGGGCTATCAAGAAGCAGCATGTTCAAAAATTGAGTATGGTTGAAATTAGAATGTTAAGATGGATAAGTTTAAATATTAGGAAAGAAACGATAAGAAATGAAGAAATTCTCTAAAGATAAAGGTGACTTCTATTGATGAAAAGGTTAGGGAGAGTCGCTTGAGATGGTTGGGTTATGTATAAAGGAGAGTGATTAAGGCTGTGTTTGGTTGCTGTAAAACGTTTTCTGGAAAAGGAAAATGTTTTCATGTATTTGGTTGCATTTCAAAAAATTTTCCGGAAAATATTTTCTGGCGTTTGGAAAAGAAGAAGGAAAACACAAATCCAGAAAAAATCATCAACGATCGCGATCTCGCGATCAACGGCGACGGCGCGATCTCGCGATCGACGCTTCGCGAGATCGCGCCGTCGATCGCGATCAACGGCGCGGGCAAGATCGCGATCGACGCGTCGCGAGATCGCGATCTTGCGACGGCGCGAGATCGCGATCTCGGTCGAAGGCGAGATCGCAATCAACTGCGCGATCTCGCAACGGCGCGATCTCGCGAAGGTGAGATCGCGCCGTCGATCGCGATCTTCGCGGCGTCGGACTGGAGCTCGCGAGATCGGCGCCGCCTGGAGCTCGGAGTCCGCCGGCGATCATCGGACTGACTGGAATGTTCTTCTCCTCTCTCGCGCGCGCGCGCTCTCTCTCTCTCTCTCTCTCTTTTTCCGGAAATGCTTTGAAGTGAAAATGAAGGCAGAAATTCATTTCCGTGGTCAAGGCTGAAAATTTCGGTCAACAGGAAATCAATTTCCGGAAAATAATGTTTTCCGTGACAGCCAAACGCAGAATTTTCCGGAAATTGATTTTCGAAATTCGTTTGAAGTCGATTCAAACGCACCCTAATCCACCAATGAAAAAGAGGGTTACGATTCAAGTTGAGGGAATGAAAGGAGGTAGAGGCCTGAAATAATATTGTTAGAAATAGTTAAAAAATAAATGTTAGTTAAAGAGGTGACATAGTATGATTTTGATAGGATAAAATTTTACTTATAAAAAACAGATTTGATAGAATGGTGGAGATGAATACATATGACCGATTTTTAATTAATCTTTTGAGGATCCATAGCTGACATCAAAGTTTTGGGGCTAAGGCTTTAATGTTGCTGTTGTGTATGTGGAAGATAATTTTTTGAACACTTAAAATGATGTTTTAATATCTATGCAGTTCAAGAAGTTAATTGCATTTATTGAAAATTATGGTAAAGAAGGAATATGTTCCCCTTTTCTCAATGCAATAATTAGACATCCTATGAGAAACATTTTCCACCCCTGTTATTGTACACTTGTTTGTGTTTAATTCAGTTGCCCCACATACTTTTGAAGTGTCATTAGTATCAAACATAGCTCAAGACTTTCTTTTTTAAAGGTATTTGACGCAGGACAACCTTCTCCCACATCAGTATTAACCACTTATAAGAAATTCAATTGCAGGCAAAACATGTTCACTTGGATGTGCAAAGGATTGCTGTCAGGTGCCTTGGGCTTTTTGGGTTGTTAGAGAAGAAGCCAAGAGATGAGCTAGTAAAGCAATTGAGGCTTTCCTTTGTTAATGGCCCTTCTGCAGTTTGTGTAGTTGCTTGTAAGGCTCTAATTGATCTTGTGATGTGGCATGGGCCTCAGGAAGTTGACAGGGCCTTGGGGGAGAATTTTTCATCAAAAGTCCAAGATGATAAGAAGGCTTTTAGTCCTGTAAACTTATCTGATACAGGTGAAGGTTTGGATGTTCACACGCTCGATCTCTTATATGCTGGAATTGACAGATATGAGCAGGGAAACTCTTTAGCAAGTGATGAAAATGAGTCCGTTCAAGCTATTCTCGGGGAGGGATTTGCAAAGATTCTTCTTCTAAGTGAGAACTATCCTAGCATACAATCTTCTTTACATCCTTTTCTCTTGGCCAAGCTCATTAACTTGTATTTCAGCAATGAAAGAAAAGACCTGCAGAGGTAGGCTAATTTAGTACTTTTTTTATTTTTTTCTCTTTTTATGATCTTTTTTATATCATAGTGTATTAAAATTAATTCTCCTTGTCCTATTGACCAGGTTGAAGCAGTGTTTATCTGTGTTCTTTGAGCATTATCCTTCCCTCTCAGCAAATCACAAGGCAGGTTACTCAGATGTCAAGTTTTGGTGTGTCTTATAAATGTGAGTGAATTATGTCTTATGTTGATGGCCTGAGTGTTTTGGTTCTGTAAATGCAGAAATATTTATCCGAGGCTTTCATTCCTATCATGCGTTCAATGTGGCCAGGCGTCAATGGCAATGCTGGGGGTTCTCCAGTTCTGGTGTCTGACATGCGTAAGCGTGCAGTCCAAGCATCACGTTTCATGCTGCAGATGATGCAGGCTCCATTATATGAAAAGGAGACTGTGAAAGAGGATGAAAATGGAAATAGGGTACTACCAGAAGTCATAGATGGTTCTCTAGAACCTCTACTTGAGTGTAGTGAAGAGGGGCTTGCAATACGCATTGCTGTAGAGGTAATTGTTTACAGCTTTTCAATTAAACTATTATATCATTAGTGCTATTGCATGACCATGCTGACGCTCCTGATATAATATAAGTTATGGATATTATATTTAGGATTGGCAATAAGCTGTATATGGATCAAATTTATTGTATTGAAATATATCTTGTAGTTGGTGATCCAACAATCGAAGTCACATCAATTCTCTGAATTTGATGGCTGTGTGAGAACTGGGAACTGGGAACCTATTTCTTTAAAGCCACAGAGTATAATACAAATAGGAAATGTTATTCGTAGGAGTTTGTACTCCTGCTATTTCTATTTCATATTCATTTGCTTTGTTGCATCATTAGAGGAGGAGGTAAATAATGTAGGATAACTATCCATGATGGAATTTTATCATGCATGTACTTTGAGAAGAACACTCAGAGTTTTGGTGGGCATGAAACCTTCCATATCCAGTACCAAGTCTGGGGCTGTTATTGAGAAGTGTGTTTATTTGATTGAATTACAAAAAAGCTGACTGGACTATATTAGGGATGGTGGATTATTGGCAAAGGAGTGGTGTGGATGTAATGTTTGTAAAAGTTAGGAATTTCAAATGACCCTACTGAAATCCCACTCTCCCTGGAGTGAGAAATTCATCCTTCACTATTTCTATCCATGTTAGTTTTACATGAATATCTTATAGGATATCCTTTGCATCAGATATTATCTTAATTCCTGAGTGATAAGTGATTTAAGACTTGAGTCAAGAAGGACCATGCTTTGTTAGAGATGGTAAGTTATTAGTTTGCATATATGTAAAATACCTAGGTATAAATGTCTTTTTGAAAGAATACTTCATTTGAATATTGTGGGCTTCAAACTTATAATGTCTTTTTATTATTTTTTTGTTTTTTGGGAGGTTGCAAGCTTCCATATGAAGAAGACAGCTGCTGAGAGGTCATATGTTTTGGCACTATGTAGAATACTTGTCTTGCTCCATTTTCGGTTATCAGAACAAGGGTCAATAAAGTTAATGAGGAGGCTTCTAAATCATGTGGCTGAGTCTGTCTTGGCAGAGAAGGATCTTGTAAAGGAACTGAAGGGGATGGCTGATCGTCTTAAGGCATTAGATAGAGAACCAGAGCAAGAACTGTCACAAGATCAAGCCAATCTTATTTTGGGTAAAGACCTTTACATATCTGTGGAAGAGCTAGGGAGGGACAGTTCTTTTTTTGACATTATGCTTGGGGTTGGCAAATTGTTCCAAAAGTTTCCAGTAACACAGTAGAGAAGTGGTATTTTATTTGAGACAAATTCTTGCCTTTTCCAGATTGATAAAGATTACATATGGCAATTGCTTCATGCAATGTGTTAGCGTGGTAGTGGCAAGCCTAACATGTTAAGTAGTGGGAGTAAATTTAAAATATTTTCCCAATTTACTTATGGATTAATACATGCAGTTTAGAGTTTGATTTGTTAGCTGTAGTTTCAATGTCAAATGCATCTTGGACCATGATCAATGTGGTAATCTTTCCATTTGTTTTACTTTTTGTGGTTTAACATGTGTGTATTTTTTTGTCCCTCTTTATGTATCATAGGGAGGTTGGAACTAGACTTTAACCTGGACACCAATGGTTCTGTGGAGATGCTACAAACACCAGCACCACGCTCAAGCAGACCGCCCCGTTCTAGGAGACGCGTGAGGCTTGAAGAGGTCTCTTCTGATGAAGAAGTTTCACCTAATTCTGTTGTTCCCACCGTTCCTGGCACAATAAGCGTGCGCTCACAGAGGGCTAGTAAAACTGCAGCACTGACGAAGATGACTGCCACTAGATCAATGAGGATTGATTCATATGACGATGAAGAGGAAGAAGGCTCTGAGGTGACATCTGAGGAAGATTCGGATGAATCTGATGAGTAATATGAATGTGAGGTTGGCATGATGGTTCCCTCTGTCAATGCCATGATTTTTCCTCAACAGTAATATACGTTGTAAGATTTTCTATTTAGGCTGCTGTTTTTGTACAGAGGGTGCATGAGACTTAATAGGATATGCAAGTGTGTTTCAGGAGTTGGGTTTAGGAAAATACCACAAAAATAATTTATTTTTGTGGCTGTAAATGCTAGTTCATGAGCCATTGAGCCTTATGCCCTTACAATATATATTTTTTTGTCTCCAGGAGTTTGTGATGTAATGAGGCTGGTGGTGAAATTCTTCCATACGCTTAATGATATTTGGTATTTTGTTGATTGTCATTGTTTAAATTGAAGAGTATGATTCTTCTTGATTGATGTATTATAACTAACTTTTTTGTTTCTAATCAATTGAATTAGCCAATAGAATAGATACATATATTAATTATTTATAATTGTGTATTAATTATTTATATTAAAAGAATTTATTTGATTATAAATTCTATATAAGAAACAATTTTTATTTGGAATAAAAAAAAAAGATTTAGAATATGAAATTCTTTCTTATATTTAGTTTCTTTAACAACAATTAGCATACAAGAATCTAAAATTAAAATATTTATAAATTTACTAGAATTAACTTTTATATATATATATATATATAAAAGATGATATATAGTTTATTTATTCAATATCTTGGCGTACAATGGGAAGGAGAAACGAGAAACATTCTTTAAGTCAAACAATGATCATACTCTCTTTTGAGACACTAGCAAAAGTTAGAGCAACTCTATTACATTTGATAAGAACACTAACAAAATAACTAAAAAGAAAACTTTCATAAATTATAGATATTTACTTAAGAATCCAAGAAACTTAGGCTAAGAGTTGACCTCAATAGTGGCGTTTGAAACTGGATTTGTATTTGTGCTCGTTGCTGCTCTCTTCTTTACAGAAGTCTCCACAATGTTTACAACACCACTCTCCTGAGGTGACATACATTTTTTTTATTTTTATTTTTTATCTAGATACATTTTCTGAATTAGTCAAAGGAAAAACAAGTATAGATTCAAGAATGATTTTCTTCTATTTTCTCAAACTTTTGGTAACATATAAGATAATGGTCCAAAATTTGGATTATTTGCTTACCCATAAAAACTTTGAAAATTGATTATTATCTATTGCATACGTTACAAAATCTTCACCTTCCATTTCTTCTCTATCCAAAACATTTGAACATCATGGTTTTAAAATCAGAATGATCAAAGAATCAAAATATGATTTAGTTCTTGATTTTTATTGATTAAATCATCAGTTTTTATCGGTTTTGATTGGATTAGGGTCCGGTTCCTAGTTGAACCGGCTAATTCAACCCGGTTTTTAAAACCATATCAAATATATCCTGTTATCTTGCTCAGTATTTTGAAAAACTATGGCCCCACCAACTTTTAATCCCAATTCTATATAAGACTGAGTATCTTACTTATCACACTGCTCATTACTAAGAAATTTTTTAATCTTTGAAGGTTTATTCAAATCTTTTGTGTTATCCTTATTCATTGGGACCCCCACTAAAATCATTCTTAACTATTTATATTTTCTAACTCATTTCATTGAGATGGAATCAACAGTGTAATATTTATTCTATGTAATTAAAAAGGTTACTAATATAATAAATATATTTATTTTGTTATATTAATTATTTTAAGTTTATTTAAGTATAATGAACTTTTGATGTCATTTTACTAAAATTTATATGAATAACAATTGATTTTAAATATGGTATTATTGCTCAAATTTAGTTGCTTTTGCAACAATTGAAACAAAGTCCAACAAAAGAAAAAAAAAAAATTATAACACACAATTAAGAATGTAAAAAAATAATCAAAGGACATTTGCATTTTTTTTTTTATATTATATATTATTAAAATGGTATTTGCATTCTTGAGTTGACACTATATCATGAAATTTCAAGTTTGTAAACACATATAGTATAATCAATCACCACACTATATTGTATTTATGTTTTGTTTATAAAATAGAATACTATAGGTTACAATTTTTAACAAGAAATTTTATACATCAATAGTTGGGGGTTGACCCCTAGGCGTCTTCAGTGGAAAAACTGGGAAGGGCCAACCAATTGAGTTACAAAGTTCTTAGCAAAAATTATTGAAATATTAGAGGAAACTAATAACAAGTGATACTGCATCTTGCAGTAATTCAACTAATTGATAAATATGAAAGTTATTGGCATACTTGATTTTGTACTTGGTCACATGAAAATCAATCTTTTCCTCACGCTTGTCATAATTACTTAAGACTAACATTCACATCACCATGCATTTGGTCACGCATGAAGATCACTGTTCATCTTCATGCTTGTACTTTATACTTGATCACATATGAAAATCACGACTTTGTTTGTAGAGAGAATAGTTTAAGCACCATTTTCTTATCACTTGTATGAAATTTTTAGGCAAAACTACACTATTAGTCTCTGAAATTTATCCTATGCGTGCAATTGGTCCCTCAAGTTTCAAGTGAGCACCATTAGTCCCTCAAATTTTTAAAATGAGTAATATAAATTATTTGATTAACTTTTATTAATGGTGTTACTTACGTGGTTAACAGAATAATGATTTGGCATTTTTTAAATGGCGTGACATTTATTTTTATTAAATACCATCCATGGCTATTGAATTAGATTTAGATCATCCCAAAGACAATTGTCCACTGCACTATTCATTTGTTATCACGTTCCATATATTATTTACACACTGGTTATATTCGGAATCTTCAACTCAAATACTCTATTCCAACTCAGACCTCCCCATTTTACTCTCTCACTCTCTTTGAGTTCCAAATTGCTGGCCACATTTCCGTCGGCCCATCACCGGAACCCAACTTGAGAAATCATTGGACCATCCTCCACCAAACATGGATGACCATGGTGGTGCATATCCGCAACTATTCATGGATAGGGCCACCTTTTACAACCGCATTGTTCTTGGGAGTCTCTTGTCAATGAAACTGTGGGACCCACTACCCCACTTCATCCAAATATGGGTCCGCAACAACATTGGTGGAAATTTAGTCTAACTACTCTTTGGTGGAACTTTAGTCTACCTACTCTCTGGCTTCCTCTGGTATTTCTGCAAAGCTCGTAGATCTCTTCGAGCTTGTACACTGGAGTCACCTTGTCTTCGTCCGACGTGGCACTGTCAATCATTCTAAAACAATTGCTTAAAGGTTGCACTGTCGAACAATAACGTTTTTCTTTAAGACAATTGCAATTGTCTTAATCCGATTAAAGCCAAGGCACATAATCAATGGTGCTGAATAAAGTTTTTCTAAAAACAATTGCACCGTCGAACCATAAAGTTTTTCTTTCCATTATGTTGACATTGCCATGGCACCGTCGATCACTTTTGTACTGGGCTAGGATACAGATTTGAATTAGAAAGGTCTAATTTCTTTCTTATGTGTTAATTTAATTTTGTAATTTTTTAATAAAAAAGAATGCCACATCAATTAAAAAATGTTAGGTCATTATTCCGTTAGACACATAAGTAACACCACTAACGGAAGTTAACCGAATGACTTATATTGCTCATTTTGAAAACTTGAGGGATCAATTGCGCTCGCTTGAAACTTGAGAGACCAATTGCGCACATAGGTAAAACTTCAAGGACTAATTATGTAGTTTTACCAAATTTTTACTACAATTATGTAGTTGAGGAAAATCTGGAATGTGTGGGAAGGAATATTCTTGAGTTATTTGAAGTGTGAGCAATTATTGAGAACCTCCCACCATGTTGTAATAATTATAGGAAGAAACTTCTTCATATGAACATGCTGAGAGATATTTTTGAATTTAAGAGAAAGTAAAACTTGTTATTTTACCGTGAATGCAAACAATGTTCAAAATATTTAAAAAATAATAACCCAAAAAATCCCAAAATCAAGAAAAAATAAACAATGGAAAGTTATTAAAGAATTAGAAAGAAAATAAAAATGATGAAAACGGAAATGAAGCAAATGTGGTTGAAAAGATTGTAACTATGGTTTCCGAAATGACCATTTACTCCTCTTCCAACATTTAAAAAAAAAAATGATATTTGTTGGTTGTGAAATTTTGTGTTTATTTTTAGAAGTGAGACGGACAGTGTTGGGAAGCCCAATGTATTTTGGTTTGCAGATTTAATTTTGAGCTTTCTACTAGAATTAGAATGGCTGGATCCAAGAGTCCACGTAAATTTTAGGCTTTGTGTGGCCATTCTCCAAATGTATTACATTATTGGGCGGAGATGTGGAGGAGCAAAATGTTAGTATTTAGAATCAATTGTTTTATTAAGATTAGAGGCCCAATGTAGTGAACTTCTTTTTTCTATTTTTATTGGGTACAGAACCTAATATGTGTGATAGAGTCCATTAATATTCATTGGATTTGGAGACCTAATACCATGTAGTGATGTTCTATGATATCATTAGCTTGAGCGCACAAAAAAGGACCCTGAACAGAAACCTTTTCTTACAGTTTAATTTATGGATAAAATGAAAAAAAATGTCCTCTTATGGAACAATTTAAAAGAAACATTTAGAAAACAATCTGGAAAGAAATAGAAAAATGGACAAAAATTATTGGAGGTTCACACACAAACTTCATGGTCTATTTCTTCTTAATTTCTTTTTTTAAAAAATCATTGTCTATTTTAGGAAACTAGGATTATGAAAATGAATAACTTAGTTTTAGATTTGAGGATTTGAAATATAATGATAGTATCAATTATTTGATATAAATTTAATAGCACATGATGTTGTAACTTTTTGAAATTTTGTAAAAAATAAAAAAATCGCTTGCAATGTTATGGATTTAAAATGACATTACACTTAGTCATTTCGAACCCTTATATTAATAAATTTTAAATCCTTCATAAATTTCACTTATAAAAAGCTATATTTTCATAATTTTATCCAAGTAATTTCAATTAAAAATTGAAATCCGAATCCATCTCTTTAAATTAATTTATCCTAATGAACATATAGTAATATTGCGGCTCTCAAGGTAGTATGAATACATATAAAGTTAACATCTTTTTCTTTTTTTAGTTGAGTTAGGGATTCACACATATAACTTTAAGAACATCTTACAATGAACTCAATATAGTTTTAGCTAACTAAAAAGTTATTTTTTCAATTTTAAGAATCTAACTTTTTTACATTCACTCCCCACCAAACTATCTAATTTTTAATCTTTTCAATTTAAATAATAATAATAATAATAATATTATTATTATTATTATTATTATTATTATTGTTTGTTCGTTTGGACTCCTTAAACCAAATTGTTTAACCTAATATATTAATTAAGTGATTATTTAGATTAATTATTCATATTTAGATTAAACATAAATAAATCATATTATGCAAAGCAGCGAAAAATAAATAATATCACAATATGATGACCTAGGAAAACTGATGAAACGAACCATTTCAAGGTAAAAACTTGGGGAGGATTTGATCTAGTTATCAGGTTAAGTAAATCTACTATATGAGAATTGAAGTTTTTACAATCAGATTTAACCCTAAATCTATTACTACCTCATGTAGTAACTTACTGACACGACCACGTGTAAGCTCCGAATCCATGGACTCATTCTCACCTTGGATTTACACCAACACAAGCACCCATGCTTGTGACTTTGAGATCTCACTCAAAGGTTTCAGATCACCTTCACTTGTTGATCTTGTGGCAACAACTTCTACAACACTAGATCTTGAGATTCTTCAAGGGATATTGTCGGTAGAAGACTTTAGAGAGTTTTGGGTACAAAAACCCTAGATCTACAATTGGAGGCACACGATGCACTCTTCTCTCTCTAGAAACCACTAAAAATCCCCTCTAGGGTTAGCTTATAATGTCCTTTAAATACCGGAAAAAACAGATTGCGATTTGGGTTTCAAACAGACAAGTTATGGGCTTTTTATGTTTGTTGATTTTTTGCTGATATGCGACTTCCGACCGATCGGATAGCAATCGAATAGGAATCAAGAGGAATCGAACAACAATCAAGAGAACTAGATTGCAACTCACTTTTTTCATCCTGAACTTGAGTTTTTTTTTGTCTTGGATTTGAAAGTACACCATTTTATCTCAATAATACTTACTTTTTGTCATGGTTTGCCAACACTACAAACTCAAAACCTAACAATTATTATTATTATTATTACAGCAATTGTCAAATTTTCACACATTTGTGAAAACTCCATTCAAACCAAATAGATCCATTTTTTCACTAGCTCCATCCAAACCACAAAAGCCCCAAGCAAGAACAAAATTTGACTACAAACTACAAACTTAGTTGTAGTTTAAGATTACAACTTTCTTTAAAAAAATTAATATTGCTACATATTGAAAATCTAACTGTTAAATTGCATGTTCTTTTTGCTCTTAATATGTCAAATTTTTTGTCAATCGAATATTATTGACTATATAATTTATAAACTTATTTTTTACGCATAATTTTACACTACAAAAACTTGTAATTCAAATAATTGATTGATGATATAGTTATGAATTTTTGATCATCTGGAAATTTGCATGAAGGATATAAGAAGAAAATGTAATCCAATGGTGGATTTGTCAAAATTCACATCTAATAAAATTTTTTTGAGTGAAGTTGTAACCTTAGACTACAACCAGGTTTGAAGTCAAATTTTGTTAGCAAAGACCCAAACTCAATAATCTTTAGCTATATAGACTCAACAAAATCCTCAACATAGATTCACTAAAATCCATTTCCGTGCACCCAAATCTTTAGCTGCACAAATTCACCAACATGCTTATTTCCTCCAAACCCAACTCGTCAAGGAAATAAGCATGGCACTTGTTTGCAATGTCCTTGAGTCTGTGTAACAAGTTGTTTGAGCCCAAGTCCTGCTCGCTTTGCTTTGTCACGGAGATGGGGCAATTGCCCCTCGGCCCCACCCAAAATCCCCCCCCCCCCCCCCCCCCAATTAGAGGACATAATTTCTTTGGTTTTCTTTCTTTCATTTTTGATTTTTTTTAATTATATCTTTTATATGTCAAAATGAAAAATATAGAAAAAAACTATTTTATCATTATTTTTAATGATAAAATTTGTAAAATAAAAACAAGGATTAAAAATTAAAAAAAAGCAAAAGATTTAAATTGAAGAGAAGAAATATAAAAAAGAAAAAAGAAAAATGTTGCTTTAAAAGGGCTAAGAGCTGAAATTCTTTATATGATTATTTGTTAGTTTTCATAAAAAGGAATTATAATCAATAAAGTTTAAAAATAATTTTATAATAAACTTCATAATTTGAAAAAAAACTATTTTATTAGTATTTTTAATGATAAAATTTGTAAAATAAAAACAAGGATTAAAAATTAAAAAAAAAAAACAAAAGATTTAAATTGAAGAGAAGAAAAAAAAAAAAAAAGAAAAATGTTGCTTTAAAAGGGCTAAGAGCTGAAATTCTTTATAGGCGTAAATACTCTTTTTATCCCTACATTTAGGGGTCATTTTTATTTTGGTCCCTACATTTCTATTTTACCACTTTTAGTCCCTAAGCCAATTAACGCGTGTCATTTAAGTCCTTACCGTCAGCCAACTAACAAAAAAAGCTGACGTGGCTAACGACACATTAAAATAATAATTAAAAAAATCTATTTTGACATTAAAAAGGACACATCAGCATCTAAATTTAAAAAATTAATTTTAACTAAATAAAAAAAAATTACAAACAGAATTAAAAACAAAAAATCATATGAATATCTTAGATCCTTGAACAAGAACAATAAGATTAGAAACCCATAAACTCATAAATTTCACATTCAAATTATCAAATTCCTATTCCAAATTCATCTTGATCATGAACACATAAGAACAACAAACCCAAATATTCAATCCCAAGAACAAAAGAATAGAAACCCAAAATATTCCAAAATTTGTATACAAATTCTTCCACAAAAATCAATTGTACACAAACACCAACCCAGATTTGAATGGTTTTTTTTTTTCCTTTCCTTTTTTATGTTCTTATCAGGAGCAGATCTGGGTTTGGAGCAGATCCAATGGCGCCGTTTTTGGGTTTGGAGTAGATCTGGGTTTGGGTTAAAAAACTCCCAAGACTTTTCTTTGCCACTTCTTTTATTTCGTTTGAGCCAAAACTAAAAATGGCCACTATTGCTGGTTCCATTTCTTCAACGAGCTTATTCTCTCCCTACACTTTCGCTCGCCCCAAAACTCACACTCCGTCGAAGTTGCTTCCATTCCACGCACCGATGACAGATAGAAGTTGCTCCACCCCACACTTTGTCGAAGGTCCGACGTCCACCCACACTTCGACGCAGCTCCACCCCACTCTCCGAAGCCATACCCACCTCTAACATCTTTGATCTATCGCTGGTGAAGCCAATCTATGGGTTTGGGTTTTGATTTGTGGAGGAGGAGCATGACTAATTTGGGTTTGGGTTTTGAGGAGCGTGTAGGTTGCGATTTGGGTTTTAGTGGTGGTCGATTTGAGATTTTGGGTTGTCATGGTGGACATCAACTTGGGGTCGTGGTGTTGTGGGTGGACCTAGGTTCGTGGTGCCGTGGGTAGTAGCTCGCCGTGGGTCTTGGGATTGAGATTTGTGGAGTGGTTGATTTGAGTTTAGTTTTTTTGGATTTGAGAAGTCCTGGGATTGAGTTTAATTTTTCTAGGTCTTGGGATTGAGTTTAATTTTTTTTTTTAATTTATTTTTTTTTTTGGTTTAAATTGTCTAACATAACTATAAAAATAAAAAATTAAAATGCTAACGTGGTATATAAAAATGTTAAATAATATTTTAATCACCACGTCAGCATCATGTCAGCTAATAAGGTATTCTGTTAGCCACGTCAGCTTTTTCTGTTAGTTGGCTAACAGTAAGGACTTAAATGACATGCGTTAATTGGTACTAAAAGTGATAAAATAGAAATGTAGGGACCAAAATAGAAATGACCCCTAAATGTAGGGACAAAAAGAGCATTTACAACTTCTTTATATGATTATTTGTTAGTTTTCATAAAAAGGAATTATAAGCAATAAAGTTTAAAAATAATTTTATAATAAACTTCATAATTTGATGTTGTTTTAAGTTGAACTCTAAAGTTGTAGATACACAAATGATTACTATATTTTGCTTGAAATTATTATAATTTGATCATTTTATGAGTTTTTATACTTAAGCTGTATCTAATTCCTAAAGATCTTTACATGCGAATTATAAGTATAATTTTGATAAAAAGAAAAAATTGCAACACAACTTATTCATATATAAATATTCTAATGAATAAACACACTGATGATGCCAAAAAAAGCACTAGTAAGCCACATAGTCCTCGCACACTCGAAATAGCACCTGCACAATGAAAAGAGAAGACCTAACAGAGAGTACCAGTGTGGTGCCGGCCAAATACCCTCCGAAGGTCAAGTTAGAAATATTCTTATAGCTCTAGAGTGCTAGAGAGGGTAAATTATACGTACCTTGGCTAGTGATGGTATTGGGGCTTTTATAATAGTAAGGGGTTGACATCTCTTCCTTGATGCGGAAGTCTTTTCCTTATAGGTGTCCTCTTAGGCGTATTTGGCGGGATCCTTTCCTTATAAGGATCCTTTGAGTAGCATCGAACGTGGGGGCAAGGTATTTCCTTATATATGCAATCGTGGGGAGAAAGTAAACAAATATCAGGGTCGTCAGCTTATTTACTTCCTTCAGCCTTACTGGCGTCAGTTTTGTTGATGTCGTCAGCCTTTAGGCGTGTCTCACAGACTTCCCTTATTCCCTTAATATAGGACACCAGTTGTTGACTACTACATGAGGAAGCTGACGGTTATAACTGTACCTGTCAGCTTATGCCTGATGGCTTATCTAAAACCGTCAGCCTTATGCCTTGCATGAATGAGTACTATTTTTTATCCCTATCAGCTGCCCCCTACTCTACATCCTTGTCGTTTTAAATTGACAGGATGTAGAGTTAAGTTTTTTATCGGTTAACTATCTTTTGGTTCAGATGAGCGGAAAATCATTTATGAGTGATTCCTCGAGCCGCCATCCATTTAATGCTTGGACACGTGACGTGCTCCCGTTGGCCTTGTTTTTGGACAAAGGCGTCGCCTCGCCTTCCGTGCATTCTTCTCCCTATATATAACACGCATCCTTTTCCTCATTTCTCTATTTCAACCCTGCTGATATTTTAAGAGAGAGCTCGTCGCCTTTGCTTTTGTTGATCCGTTACTTGTTGCTAACACCGTCACTTTCCAGGCTGTCTTCTCCCCCAAGACTTATTTACTTGTAAGTTATTTTTCCTTCTTTATATTTTCATTTTTGCTCTAGTTGAATAATTTCTTAGTGAGGACGTCAATTTAGGTACTTAGAATGGATCTGTCACTTTTAGGTAGTCAGATGTCAAGTGAAGCGTCGAGTGACCAATCGTCAGTCTGCGATGGAGCAGGCTACGACGAAGTTTTTGGCTCAGGTCAAGAGTCCAACGTCTTTTCTGAGTCGTCAAGAAGGGAAACGTCAGCCCAGTCTCCTAGCGACGACGTAGAAGACTATGTTGAGGGAGTTGGAGAGAAAGTACTAGGTGAGGTTGAAGAGGAGCAAGAGAGTGATGGAGATGAGGAGGAGGATGATGGTGACGAGGAGTCCTATGAAGAGGCTTCAGTAAGTCCCGTAGGAAACCATCCTTTCATCGTCCCCGAGGATTGGGCCGTCAACAAGTTTTTGCCCGAAATGAGTGAGAAGGTTTTCAAAGAATTACGTACCCGTTTCAAAATCCTAGACCACATTTCATTCCGTCTCCCTAGGAAAGAGGAGAAGTGTTATACAGGGAGGACTACAGACGTCGGCATGTATGACGCCATGCTTTCTGCCGGATTGAGGCTGCCACTGACGGCTTTGCATCGTCAGCTTGTGGATTTTATGGGGATATTTGTTAGCCAGATTGCCCCCAATGCTTGGAGGAGTTTTATTAGGACTGAGGTTTTGTGGGGCCGTCTAAGCGGTGGGAACCGTCAGCTTTCTCTGGACGAGTTCTTCTATTGCTACAAGCCCCGTTAGATTGTTTCGTCTAAAGGGACTTACCATTTCTCTGTCAGGGAAAAGGACTTAAGGCTTGTATCTGATATGCCAGATTCCAACAGGAGTTGGAAAAGTAGATATTTTTTCCTTGAGGGATCTGACTGGGTATGCCATCTAGAAGAGTGGGCTACCATGCCTCGTGGTTTTGATAATACCTGGGCATTAGTTAAACCCTCAGGTTTTGACAGCTTTTGATTTACCGTCAGCTTTTTATCCTTTTACTACATTTATTTATTTATTTTTTTAATGTCTTCACTTTCGTCTCTTCAGCCTGTAGCCATTCACATATAATCGCCGAGCAAAATGCGTTCATCAGTCGGGTTCTTGAAATCCCTTTAAAGGAACGAAAGTGTAGGGACTTGATTACCCTAGACACTCTTCACTTATACTGCGGGGGTCCAGAACCGTCAGCTAAAGCTCGGAGATTGGATGACTTCTCTCGCCGACGTGAGTAAAGTCTTTACTGCCTCCGTCAGTTTCCCTTCCCGTTTGTTGTAATAATTGTTAGTTACTTTGTGTAGAGATGAAATCTGCTAGGCAAAGGGTGAGGGCTGCTGCAGCTTGCAAAAAAGAGGAAAGGAAAGCAAAGGAGGTAGAGGGGGGAACCTCGTCAACCCCCAAGACTGTCACCAAGGCTTCAAAAAGGAAACCTGACAGGGGTGACGAGCGTCCGTCCAAGAAAGTTGCCGTCACTCCTGGGGACATTTCTTCCGAGGGGAAGTCTCCCCTTAAGCCAAGCCATGGTGCGGGCAAGGGGGTAATGACCTCCTTGGGTCTCGTCATTGATGGCCCCTATTGTCTCCTGACCCACAAGGACTATGCCGTCGAGGAAGTGGGGTCCTTCATAAAGCCGACGAATATAGGGCCTTGCGACTTGTTGGGGACGGAGGACTTAGGGGTGTCAGCTCCTTTTGATCTTACAAGGGTATGCTCGCTGCCTTTTGTTCAAGTTGGTTTCATTTCGTTTTGATTTTCTTTGACTGACGCCTGTGTTCTTTTTTTAGGCCTTGGTGCGTGTCAAGGCCTTTCAGGATCGTTGTGTTACCAAGGAAGGGGTCGTCACCCAGGTCAGGAAACATAATACAAATTTGATGAATGAACAGGGGCAATACAAGGAGGCTGTCTGCACGCTAAATAATGAGCTGAAGGAAGTCAGAGGGAAGCTGGAAAAGGCTGACCGTCAGAAGGAAAAGTTGCAGCAGGAGGTCATGGCTCTGAATGAAAGGATGGAGACGGCTGGGAATAACGCCATTCAAGAATTTAAAGCGTCGCAATCATTCATTGACTCTTATGCTGAGTATTATGGCACTGAGTTTGATGATTGCCTCAAACAAGTTGCGTTAGCTTTCCCAGAGCTGGACTTATTCGGAATTACAATGGACGATGAAGGTGACGGCTCCCCTGAGTCCAATCCTCCTTCAAAGGATGACGGTGTCGTGGTTCTCGCCCAACCTACTACCAATCCTCCTCCTACTCCTGCTTCCAACCCTCCAACTGTGCTCGTAGATGTTGAAAATTAGAAAGATGACGGGAACCCTGCTGACGCTCTTGCTACTTAGTTTCTTTATGTGTATTTCAATTATTTTGCAAACAATCATTTAATGTGTATTTCAATTACTTTGCAAACAATTGTTTAAGTGCCCCTTTGGTTTTTGGGCTTTTATTCGTATACAGTTTATTTTGTTACGTGGCATGTTATTCCCGTCATTTTTTTTTATTTTTTATTTTTTTAATCAATGATTGTGTTTAGACAAATTTGTCGGCCCATAATCCCATCTGTTTTGGGAAACCCGTCAGTTCTTTGAGGGTGGACTTGTTCAAAAAATCTGTTGATATGGGCTCCGTGTGACTTATGAACCCGTCCATCTCATCCTTTTGAGTTTGATAATCTCGTTGGTTTTACGAGCTTTGCTTCTAGGTATTATGTTGCTAACCTTATGACCTTGTTCGTTTTGTAAGGAACATTATTTTTTCTAGACTTGTCAGCTTTGTAGTTTTATCCATGTCAAGTGTTTACTGATTCCGTCGCTTTTGGTAGCCCATTAGCTTTTACAGACTCGTCCATCAATAGACATTACTTTTACAATCTCGCTTACTTTAATGTGACCGCTGGCTTTCTAACTTTCAGTCATTTTATGGGCTTAATGTAAGCCTGTTGGTTTTATGATGGTCTCATCCATTTGGTGGGACCGTCAGTTTTTTAGCTTCCGTCCGTGCTATGGACTTAATGACCTTTCATTTTTGTAGGCCCATTGGTTTTATGATGGTCTCATCCATTTGGTGGGACCGTCAGCTTTTTAGCTTCCGTCCATGCTATGGACTTGATAACCTTTTATTCTTGTAGGCCCGTTGGTTTTATGATGGTCTCATCCATTTGGTGAGATCATCAACTTTTTTAGCTTCTGTCCATGCTATAGACTTAATGACCTTTCATTCTTGTAGGCCCGTTGGTTTTATGATGGTCTCATCCATTTAGTGAGACCGTCAGCTTTTTTAGCTTTCGTCCATGCTATGGACTTAGCCGCCTACTTTAGTCGTCCCCTCTTGTGAATTTAGTCGTCCACTTTTGTGGACTTCAAACTGTTCATTCTTGTGGATTTGTAAAATAGAAACTTCAGCAATTTTTGAATAAACTCCTCTTATTGCCATGCATTCGTAAATAAAAGTAGTTTGAAAATCAAATCCTGCCCTTTGGGCTTAAAATAAAAAAGAGGTATTGTTGCAAAAACTAAAGTAAATGATAAAACTGAGGAGTATTAACTAAAAGTAAATAAACAAGGAGGGTTGGTCTTCATGCTGCCATCTCTACTGGTAATACTTCCGTAAGTACTCGACGTTCCACATATGTGGCAGCATCTGTCCGTCTAATGTCTCCAGGTGGTAAGTGCCTTTCCTTTGCCATGCCGTTATTCAGTAAGGTCCTTCCCAATTGAGGTCAAGCTTCCCTTGGGTAGGGTCTCTAGTGGCGCCCATGACTTTCCTGAGAACGAGATCCCCAATTTGGAAATCTCTGTGTCGGACCCGGGAGTTGTAATGCTTGGCCATTCGGTCCTGGTACCTTGCGAGCCTTTGTTCTGCCGTCGCTTTAACTTCCTCCACTAGGTTGAGCTGTAGTCACATGGCCTCGTCATTGTTGCTTTCGTCATGGTTGTGTACCTTGTAGCTTGTGAGTCCAATTTCGGCTGGGATGACTACCTCGTTCCCGTATGTTAGTCGGAACGATGTTTCTCCTGTGGGTGTCCTTTCCGTGGTCGTGTATGCCCACAGTATGTTTGGCAACTCTTCAGGTCATATACCCTTCGCCCCCTCGAGCCGAGTCTTGATAATTTTGAGCAAGGATCGGTTTGTGACTTCAACCTGCCCGTTAGCTTGAGGGTGAGCGGGGGAAGAGTAATGGTTTCGTATCCCTAACTGCGAGTAAAAGTTTCGGAAGGAGTCATTGTCGAATTGCTTCCCGTTATCCAAGACTAAGACTCTTGGGATGCCAAACCTGTATACAATGCATTTCCAGACGAAACTCCGCACGTTCTTCTCCGTGATGGTGGCCAAGGCTTCAGCTTCCACCCACTTTGTAAAGTAGTCAATGCCTACTACTAGGAATTTCAGCTGTCGTAATGCTGTAAGGAATGGTCCCATAATATATAATCCCCACTGAGCGAAAGGCCATGGGGCCGTCATCGGGGTCAACTCTTCGGTTGGTTGTCTAGTAATATTGCTGAACTTTTGGCATTTGTCGTAGATCTTGACATAAGCCTCGGCATCTTTCTGCATGGTGGGCCAATAGTATCCTGCTCGCACGAGCTTGTGTACTAGTGATCTTGATCCTGAATGGTTTTCGCAAATCCCTTCGTGTACCTCCCACATGACACAGTCTGCCTTTTCCGTACCCAAGCATCTCAGATATGGACGGGAGAAACCTCTTTTGTACAGGACGTCTTTTATCAAGACAAATCTCGCCGCTTGGATCTTCAGCTTTCTTGCAGCCTCCTTTCCGTCTGGTAAGACCCTGTTTTTAAAGTATGAAACCAACGGTGTGGTCCAGTTACTTTCAGAGCCTATCTCCTGTATGTCGCTGGAATCTATTAGTGGAGAAAGTTGAACAAAAGAGAGTACATTACCAGGGATGATCATACGTTCTGCTGAAGCGGCTTTGGCAAGACGGTCGGCTTGCTCGTTTTCTCCTTTGGGGATTTGGATGATTTTGGCTTCTAGGTCGCCTACTCTTGTCTTGACTTGATCAAGGTACCTCTTCATCCTTTCACCCTTGCACTCATAGTCTCCATTCACTTGGTTAGCAACGACCTGAGAGTCGCAATAAATGACTATGCTCGCGGCTCTTGCCGCTTTGGCGAGGTCGAGGCCTGCTACTAATGTTTCGTACTCTGCTTCATTGTTGGTGGTGGGGAAGTCGAGACAGACCATACATTCAACCATATCTCCTTCGAGAGATAGTAGTACGACGCCAGCCCTCCTGGCTTGTTTGTTGGATGATCTGTTTGTATATATGTTCCAATGAGGGGACTCTTCTACCCCCTTGTCTTCGTCGTGAGTGAACTTTGCTATGAAGTCCGCGAAGACTTGTCCTTTGATGGCAGTCCGTGGGCGATACTGGATATTGAACTCGCTCAACTCTATAGCCTATAGCGCCAGTCGGCCTACAGCTTCAAGATTGCTCATCACCCGTCGCAAGAGTTTGTCGGTCAGAATGTTCACCGTATGGGCTTGAAAGTATAGCTTGAACTTGCGAGCTGCTGTTACTAATGTAAAGGCAAGTTTCTCCATAGGTGGGTATCTTTCTTCGGCACCGCGAAGTGTGCGGCTTGCATACTATACGGGCTTTTGCACTCTTTCTTCTTCTCTGACTAAGGCAGCGCTGATGGCTACGGGGTAAACGACCAGATAAAGGAAAAGCTCTTCTCCTGGCTGCGATGGACTTAGCAGCGGCGGGGAGGAGAGATAGGCCTTCAACTCTTCGAATGCCTGCTGACATTCGGCTATCCACTCAAATGATCTCTTCAGCGTGCGGAAGAAGGGAAAACATTTATTCGTTGCCCTCAACACAAACCTATTTAGTACTACTGTTTTTCCGTTGAGGCTTTGTACTTCCTTCACATTTCTTGGCGGTGCCATCTCCATAATGGCCCGGATCTTGTTCGGGTTGGCCTCGATCCCCTTTGAGACACCATAAATCCTAGGAATTTTTTTGTCGTTACTCCGAATGCGCATTTTCCTGGATTGAGTTTCATGTTGTAAGAACGAAGGGTGTCGAATGTTTCCTTAAGGTCTTCTAGGTGATCTTCCTCCCTTTGGCTTTTTACCAGCATGTCGTCAACGTAGACTTGAACATTCCTCCTAATTTGCTACGCGAATATTTTGTTCATAAGCCTCTGGTACGTTGTGCCCGCATTCTTTAGGCCAAAGGGCATTACTTTATAACAGAAGAGGCCTTGATTGGTTGCGAATGAAGTTTTCTCCTGATCAGTGTCATGCATTCAGATTTGGTTGTAACTCGAGAAAGCGTCCATAAAGCTTAATAGCTGGTGCCGAGCCGTAGAGTTTACTAGAATGTCGACCCTTGGGAGGGGATAACTGTCTTTGGGGCAGGCCTTGTTAAGGTCGGTAAAGTCCATGCACATCCGCTACTTCCCGCTAGCTTTTTTAACCATTACTACGTTCACCAGCCAATCGGGGTAATAAACTTCCCTAATGAAACTTGCCTCCTGTAGTTTGCGGACTTCTTCCGCTATGGCCTGATCTCGCTCCGGGGTGAACACCCTCTTTTTCTACAGAATGGGTGGGAAGGAAGGCGATGCATTCAGCCTATGTACCATGACTGAAGGGTTTATCCTTGGCATGTCTTCATGGTTCCAGGTGAATATGTCCCGATTACTCTTGAGAAAGGTTATGAGCTCTTGGCGGATCGCGGGATTAGTGAGGGTTCCAATTTTGGTCATTCGGTCAGGATCGGAATTGTCAAGGAGTATCTCTTCAAGTTTCTTTACTGGCTCCGTCACCATCTGGTGCTCTTCTATATTCATGGCCTGGACTTGATCCTCCATTTCCATCATGGCCACGTAGCATTCCCGTGCGGCCACCTGACTTCCGTGTAGCTCTTCCACTTTATAATCAGTAGGGAACTTAATCATTAGGTGGTAGGTTGAAGTTACAGCCTTCCACGAATTGAGCGTAGTTCGTCCGAGGATAGCGTTGTAGGCAGACGAGCAATCGACCACTAGGAATGTTACGTCCTTGATAATCTGCTGGGGGTAATCGTCTACCATTACGGGCAATGTGACAGCGCCCAGGGGGAATACCTGGCTCCCTTCAAAGCCAACAAGTAGGGCGTTTGTCGGAATCAATCGTTCCTTGTCGATCATCATCTGCTGGAACGCCGGGTAGTATAGGATATCTGTTGAGCTGCCGTTGTCGACCAACACCAGGTGCATGTTGTAGTCTCCTACCCGTATGCTGATGACAAGTGCATCGTCATGCGGGTGGTGAAGACGTCGTGCATTTTCTTCTGAGAACCCGATAATGGGGCATTCTCTCTGTGCTATCTTTAGCACGGCTTTCATCAGCTGAACATTTTGTACCATCCTAAGGTAGGTTTTGCGGGCCTCTTTGGATGACCCAGCGGCCACCGTTCCTCCTACGATCATCCTTATGTCCCCTATGGAAGGTCTCGGTCACTTATTATCCCGTCGGGGGTGTTGGTCTTGAGGGGGTGGATCTGTTCTCTCTTTGCTGACGAACTTCGGCAGTTGTCCTTGTCTGATAAGGGCCTCAATCTGCTGCTTTAGATCATAGAAATCGGCCGTGTCATGACCATGGTCACGGTGGAAGCGGCAAAATTTATCCCTAGATCGTTTGTTGGGATCACCCTTCAGCTTTCCAGGGAATGTCAGAGCCCCCTCATCCTTGATTTGCATTAGAACTTGATCTATCGGGGTGGTCAATGGAGTGAAGCTTGTGAATCTTTCTCCAAGGGGCTTAAGGCGCCTTTCATCCCTTCGGTCTCCTGTCCTTGCCTTCTTCCAGCCTTTGTCCTGCCGTGTGTCTTCTCGCTTCTCCCTTTTCTTGGGTTTTTCTTCTCGAGCCAGCAGCGTGTCTTCAGCGTTCATGTACTTGATGGCCCTGTAAAGCACCTCTGACATGGTCTTTAGGTCGTTCTTGTACAGGGAAAACAAAAACTTACCCTTCTTCAGCCCATTAGTGAATGCCGCTACAAGTATCTTGTCGTCGGCTTCGTCGATCGAGAGTGCCTCCTTATTGAAACGAGATATATAGGATCTCAGCATCTCCTCCTCTCGCTACTTAATGCTCATCAAGCAAGCCGTAGACCTCTTGTACGTATGTCCCCTGATGAAGTGCGCAGTAAATTGAGCGCTTAGCTCCTTGAAGGTGCTGATGGAGTTGGGCGTCAGCCGGCTGAACCAAATTCTTTTCACACCCTTTAGCATTGTAGGGAAGGCCCTACACATGATCTCATCTGCTACTCCTTGAAGGTGCATCAAGGTCTTAAAGGTCTCTAGGTGATCTAGAGGGTCCTTGACCCCGTCGTAACTATCTATCTGTGGCATGCGAAACTTGCTCGGCAGGGGGAAGGAGTTGACGGAGGCGGTGAAAGGCGAGTTAGTTCGGTTAACAAGGTCGTCAAGATCACTGGACACTCGTCCCTTGAAAGTGCTCATCATGACTTTCATCTGTTCCTTCATTGCCTGCATCTCCGCGATAATAGGTGGTGGAGCCGTATCCACTAGGGAGGGGAGGCTCATGTTTTGTCGCTTCGGTCTGCTTGGGGCGTTACTGGCCTGTGGTCCCTCTTGATTCCTTCTTTCAGCGCTGGTTCCTTCTTGATCTGCTCCTTGGTTACCTGATATTGCATTTTTCTGGCACAGCTGCTCTTCCAGGTTGAGATTTTGTTTGGTGAGGCGTTTCACGGCAGCAGCGAGAGTTTTAACCTGTCTCTCGAGGGTGGTTGTGGGTGGTTCTTCTTCTTGAACGTTGTTAATGGCTGCCATTGAGCGAGTGAGCACCATGCAACTCTTCTATCTGGGAAGCGATAATATGGCTTACAATCCGCGAAACGCTTCCCATAGGCGGTGCCAACTGATGATGCCGAAAAAATCACCAGTAAGCCACACAGTCCTCGCACACTCGAAATAGCACCTGCACAATGAAAAGAGAAGACCTAACAGGGAGCACTGGTGTGGTGCCGGCCAAATACCCTTCGTAGGTCAAGTTAGAACTATTCTCACAACTCTAGAGTGCAAGAGAGGGTAAATTATGCATATCTTGGCTAGTGAGGGTATTGGGGCTTTTATGTAAGGGGTTGACATCTCTTCCTTGATGCGGAAGTCTTTTCCTTATAGGTGTCCTCTTAGGCGTATTTGGCGGGATCCTTTCCTTATAAGGATCCTTTGAGTAGCATCAAACGTGGAGGGCAAGTAAACAAATATCAAGGTCGTTAGCTTATTTACTTCCTTCAGCCTTACTGGCGTTAGTTTTGTTGATGTCGTCAGCCTTTAGGCGTGTCTTGCAGACTTCCCTTATTCCCTCAATATAGGACACCGGCTGTTAACTACTACATGAGGAAGCTAACGGTTATAACTGTACCCGTCAGCTTATGCCTGATGGCTTATCTAAAACCGTCAGCCTTATGCCTTGTATGAATAAGTACTATTTTTTATCCCTATCACAAACCATAATAGATATGTTATATTTTTATAGGTTTTATAACATTAAATCACCACTTAGTATTCACATGAGTATCATTTTATTATATATATATATATATATAGATTGGTCTTAAGTGTTATACATAATATGTGTGTGTTGTGTACGTGCATAATATGATGGAAACATGTACTTTAAGTATATATTTTGCCCTTCCAAAGCGAAATCCTAACTTTATCATTGAGATTAAATAGAAAGAGATGGAGAAAGAAATGTGTTTGTAGGAGAAAAAAAAAGGTGAATAATTATTTAGCAAAGCCGCAGTACTTTATAATATTGTTGAGTTCTTGGAAGATTGTAACTAAAATATGGTTTAGCTAAAATTTAGAAAAGATTTGGTTCCTCATTCAAAAAAGAAAAAATAACAAAAAGAGAAGAACAAGAAAATATTTGGTTTGTTGAGTTTATTGTGAATGGGCTAAGACCTTTAATATCCACTGATTCAAATTGATTAATTAATCAAAGAAAGACCCTATTTGGTAATGAAAATTGTAAAGTGATATTTGGGTGTGAAAGCCACTGATTTAGAGGCAAAAAGTCACCAATTAAGTTTGGATTGTAGCTAGGTCACTATAGAGAGCTTGCCTCACCTCCAACCATGCAAATTGCAAATTAAGACAAGATCAAAAGCTGAAAAAGTGAAGAGGAGAACATCATTATAATTAATATCTACAAGTGGTGAGAGTCATCAAAACCCACCATTTTTATCCTTGCCTCTTGTCAACTAGTAGTGGATGTAATGTAAAGCTCGATCAAAGTGCATGCGTCAAAATCATGAGCCATGACCATCAGGCATTTTTTTGCCCACACTTGGCAGCAAATTTCTTAGTGGTCTGGTCTTGTCACCACTCAAATGTACGATTCTCATCTCAAGTTTCAGATTTTATAAGAGCAGTACAGAAGTTGAAAAAGATTCGCAAAATTTTTAAATGAAAGAAAGGACCGCCGCGCTCACCTTTCTCTTTTGTTAATTATTTATTTATTTCTCTCACAAACAATTAAAATTAACTTCCTTTATCTATGACGACATCCAGCAATTATCGGAGCAGTTAATTGTAGAGTATTTTCCTTTGTGCCGCAGTGCTTTGTTATCAATATGTTTTATTATTATAAGATGAAATGCTCAATTTCATCATCAACTACTTATAAATTTTATAAGTCATAAGGAATTGTAATTTAGATCTCGTGTATGTTAATTTCATCAATATTCTTGAATCGCATACAATGTAATTATGGAAAATTTATGAAATGAATGCATAATATCCAATGTCCATATTTTGTTTTTGAGAGATGATAGAAAATGAAACACTTTTATTAATTGAAAATGTCATACAAATTGGATTTGAAGACCTATATCCCAATAGTTGGTACATTGTCACTTGAAAAATTTTATGAGACTGTTATATGACCAATTATGCTTTATGATATTAAGGCCATGTCTGGATGAATATTTTTCATCATTCAATTTCCGTCACTCATCACTCATCACTAAAAATACCCTACCCGTTTGGCACCATCACTCACTTGTCCTCACTCAATATTTTTCACACTGTTTGTGTGTCCCATACTTGTCACTCGGTGTAGTTTTATTTTTTATTTTTTATTTTTATAATTTTTTAGTATCACTGAACCCAGTGAAAAAAAAAAAAAAAACTCAGATCATATCACTGAACCCAGTGAAAGAAGAAGAAGAAGAAAAAGAAAAAAAAGAAAAAAACCCAGATCAGAAGGAAGAAGAAGCCACCTAGTGTGAAAGGAAAAAGAAAAAAAAGAAGATGAAAGAAATGCACGCACCGAACCCAGCGAAAAAAAAAAAAAAAGAGATGGTCAAAAGTTGCGGCTAAAGTTTGACAGTGGGTCCCTCCATGTAGTGTTATTTATGAAAATGCTATTGAGTTATGAGTTATAGAAATTGAAAACAGCTAAAATGTGTTTTCAGTTTCCATAACTCATAACTCAAAAATCAGAGAATTGAGTGATGAAAACAGAGTTATGGAAACAGAGTTATGATGGTGCCAAACGAACTTCTAGCGATGGGTCCCATCATTTTTGAGTTATGAGTTATGGAAACAGAGATATGAGTTATGAAAATTGATGAACCAAACACCCCCGAAATGTTGGGCTCTTAAGAAGTAAGAGCAAATTCCAATTGTGACTTGGAAAGTCAATTAGATTTCCTAGTTGAAGAAAGAAGAAGGAAAAATTAATTTGAGTTTTTCCTAATTGTGGAAGGAAAGTCTATTTTTTTATTAAAGAAATAATGTATTCCTAATTCAAGAGAGAATAAAAAAAGAGTCTTATAAATAGACAATGCTACAAAGAATTTGATGGCTTTGGCTTTGGCTTTGGCCCAAGGGTACGGTCCTCCCTATAGAGAGAGGGAAAATAGGGCGTGAAACCAAGAGAGAAAAAAGATATTTTCGCTTGGGTGAAACGCAAGAAGGAGGAGAGAGTAAAGTGTTGCCACATTTGAGAAGATAGCCAAAGAAGAGAGAGCAGCAACAAAGAGTATTGTCGCAAATTGAAGAAAACAGAGAAATAGGTGCTGCACAAGAAAAAAGAGAGAGCAGCCAAGAGGGAGCCGCTTAGAGAAAAAGAAGACAGCCAAGAGAGAGAAAGCTGTGCATGGAAAAGAAAATAAAAAAGGAGAGAGTAAAGTGTTACCGCCTTTGAGAATGATAATTAGTGTGTGTGGGAGTAAAGAAAATAAGATAGATTTTTTCTTTAGCCTTGATACATACACAAGAATAATTGTAATTGATTTGATAAATAGTGAATTGATTCGGAGTTTGTCCCATGATTTTTCCCTTAAAAGAGAAAGAGTTTTCCACGTAAATATTTGTGTTCTTGTGTGTGATTATTATTTTGGATTGCTAATATTTGTGATAATATTATTTGGGACCCAACATTAACATATTAATAAAATGAGTGTAGTTAACATAAGAATTTAAAGATTGATAAGTATTAAAAATGCACATAAAGATGAAATTTGAAACGAAAAAAATTCCCTTAAAGATAGGGGTGACCCCCCTCTATTAGTGAAAAGATGAGAAAGAAGCACCTGAAATTGGTTAGTCATGTTTAGAAGAAAGTGATTAATCCATAAGTACAAAGAGTGAGTCGATTCAAGTTGAAGAAGGGAAAAAATTTAGAAGAGGACAAAAATAATGATAATAGAACTGATAACAAGAACATTGAGTATGATTTCAAATAGAAATAAATAGTGGAAAATAATAAATGTGATCTACCCTAACTAATTTGTTAAGGATTCATAATTAACCCAAAATTTGGTGTTGTTGATAAAATAAAAGACAAAGAGAATAAAATAATAATCTTTATAATATTACATTATGTATGAAATTGTACAAGAGCTTGTCATACAGGCATGTGTTAGTTCAGTATAAGCAATATGTGCGCACAACAAGTAATTTTCTGTATAAATAAAGTAAACTACAAATAAATAGACTGGCCTTAGCCATTGAGATAGACAGTATATAAGTGTATGAGAAATGTTAATGAATGCTTTAAGGACATTGGTTTATGAACTATTTTAAGAAAATTTTTATAGTAAAAGAAAAAAACAATTAATTGTTTTGATAACATGCACTAACAATATATAATTATATATATACGCCCATTGTGCGTCTTACCAAATCATTAACCATATATAAATGCCATTTGCTGAAATGTTAAAACAACCTTAACATTAAAAATTGGATCATTTGCAAGGTGGGGGCTGATTAGATAGAATGAAGTTTAGTTAAATTTCTATACTTACACTTACGATCGAGTTTGTTGTTGTTATTTTTGTTTTTTTAAATAAAAAATTGATAGTTACGACATAAAAGTTATAATTCGGAAACTTTATCTTATCTTACATGTAATTGAAATAGGAATTATGCATGGAAATTTGCGCTTATGCCACATGATTGTGCAGCCACCTGCTTGTTTAATTTATGGCGCATACTTTCGTGCCCAATTTTTCCTGAACTTCCTTTATAATATATATATATATATATATATATATATATATTTATATATATATGATGATGATGATGATCATCACATTCCACAAGTGCTAAAAAAATAAAAATAAAAAATTGGGGAACTCAATTATGTGGGAGGATTCACATATCAATTTGTCAACGATGACATAAACTATATATCTATAGTGATTCACATTTATTTATTTATAACAATAAATAAGTGCTAACTTGGAAAGCATATAATAATATAACAATAATATAATCAATATAGAAAATCAGATCCCACCGACAAGTGACCGACTAGTCGTGTATCACGACAAACTTTTTAAATGCTCCAATAAATGTTGCTAACACCAAAATACCAACTACGTGTGACAATTGGAGAGGGGTGGTTTCATATGTTAAAAGAAGGGTCAAGAATTTCTACCAAATAAAAAAGAAAAGAAGGGTCAAGAATGAGGATTTGTGTAACACGCAATATATGGTTTTTGTGATTTTCAACTCTATAGACTAATTAATTTGTAGGCTATATATATACTTATATATTTCTTTTTATCATTCTCAAAAAAAAAATTTATTTTCATGAGTTGAAAATCACAAAAATTAAAAAAAAAAAATACATGCAAGACTTACTATATTTCTTTTCATAAGTTGAAAATCACAAAAATTAAAAAAAAAAAAAAATGCAAGACTTACTCAAATTTCTACTTGGGTGGGCGGGATGAAAAAGAAAAATACATGCCTTACATTAGAGGGCATGACCCCAATCATTCAACTACGAAGGAAAAAAAAAAAAGTCCTCCATTTTTCATTGGAGTTCACACTAGTTTGAATGCTTTAATAATTCATTGAAAATAAGGTTCTTTCTGGCTAGTACGACTTTACTTTTATTTTCACTCTTAATGCAAGTGTATAGTGATAATGACATTATTTATGTCAGCTTATTTTTATAGTTTGAATCTTATTTTTCCCTTTATCAAAAAAAAAAAAAAAAAGTGTACAAAAACTAGTTGAATCATGTGAATACAGTGAATCACGATATGTTGTAAACTTAATCTTGATTAGGATTTTAACCTGCTATGTTTATTAGTTGGAAGATTAATTATATGCTGTAAATTAGTTTCACGAGTAATATTCAATGGTTAGTGGTGTTAATTAGAAGCATCCTAATTTTGTCACTATCATTAATTTTATAATTTATATCTCAATTCATGTCAATTTTCTCCTCCCCTCTCTAGTCTCCTCCTCATCAATATACTATACTAAGCTACTGTCATCTACAATGTTCTTGGGGGATTTATCTTTCTTTTTTTCAAAAAGAAATGAGTTTTTGGTGTGGACTCATTGACTTCATATCACATGACGGTAATGAATAATATTATGTGTACCACTGGGGTCTTACTAGTATTATCGCTTGAACAATATATCAAATAAAGCAATTTAAAAACTCTTATCATCAAGTCACACTTGTAGTGGCGTTCTTGTTGATTTATCCATCAATGTTTTACTAGGGCCGTTAAATAATTATATAAGCATCTAGGATACACTTCAGATTCAAACCATGTGCTTGACATATGTGCCCTCAACGGTTGACTTTAACTGGCTCAATTTTCAAGTCTTTTTATTTTATTTTTCTCATTTCTTGCTTTTATATATATATATATATATATATATTTAATGGGATCTGGTGAATAATATTAGTTTGTCATTGAGATAGACTTTTTTTTTTTTTTGGGATGAGTTATGTTAGTATCAGCAGAATATGTAGTTTGTCCCATTCGAAAAATCCCATTGCTTAAAACTAATCTATAGCTATTTGATTCTCATACCTTTTTTTGATACCGTACTCCACAAATTTTCGTATATAATAAAGGTGTCAAAATCATTAGAATCTCAAAAAGAACATGCATGCATAGCCGCATTCACTCACCGAAAAAAGCGGCAGATCGCTATACACCGAAAGGAATATGATTATCACACGAAAGTTTCGAAAATAATCATATTTCCATTGACAATTCATTTTCATGTGAGTACTTGATAAAAAGAAAGAAACCACCAGAACTTTGAATTTGGGCCAAGTTGCTATCTATGGTCTAAATATGGGAAAAGGTTTTTACTAATTCATTGACAATTCATGTTTATGCGAGTGCTTGGCATTGAGAAACTGGCAGTCTACTTTGTGTTTTAGACAATAATTTGCTGTTTTTGGTCTAAATATATATAGGATTAGCAGGTACATTGTCAACTCTCTCTCCCGGCTCAACTGACGGAGAGTAATTAACTAATCATGCAAAAACTACAGTTAAGTTTGGATATTTTGATGGATTGAACTTAATAACCTTAAAGTTCAGGGCATGTCTTTCAAGTTCAGGCACTTAATTAAGAAAATGAATGTAAAGCGAAAAATAAAGTATTAAGATCTTTTTAAACAATGAATTGGTATTGCGTACGTTTTGACTTTGATAACGTAAAAAAAGAAGAAGAAAATACAAATGTCAAATTGTATTAGCTAGAATCTTTGTTCACAAATGAAATAAGTAGTATATTAAATTTTTTGATAAATCTTTTTAAGGAGATTTAACTGAGATAATAATTATTAGGTAAAATACATTTTTGTCCTTAAAAGGGTGACATGGCAAAGACAAATATTGCCCACCTTGGCCTGATGTATATATAATATATTAATATTTTATTTAACATATATATAAATTATTTATATATTGTCCTGTTTCTAAAAATAAAACTCATTAATTTACTAATGTTCCTATTATATCCCTATTAATTTACTAATTCAATTTTTTGATAAATTTATTTAAGGGTAGATTTGGAAACTTATACATTTTTAAAAGGTAGACAAGACAATAATTAATGTTCCCTTAAAAAGTTTGACTTTTCAAACAGGACAAACAAAGTGGGACGGAGGGAGTAATACATATTCTAGCTAGTTATATTAATTTTTTTTACATAATTAATTATAATCTTGAAAGAAATTGTTTTTCCTTCTCTCATCGTACTCTCACAATCAACCTTTCCATTTTTGTTTCATTATAATCTTATCACTGTTGGAGCTATATATCTCATTAGTATTAGTAAAACATTTCCAATTTGTCCCAAACTAGACATGCATTTTTCTAGTCCCATAAAGGAGATAAGGTAGGGACAAGGCACCTATAATTTGACCCCGTTACCTCATTGCCATCTTACTCATATGGCATATAGATCATACTTTCATTGGCTTAGTTGATGCTAATGCCAGGATTCCTATCAAGGTATAGATCGCTGTTAAGTCCCATATCCACCGATAGCTTTCCTTGTGCACATATGACATATACTTTGTTTCCATAATCCCTTCAAAGTTCAAACCACCTTTTTCATGTCATTTTCTTAACAAGCCATGCCTAATCATAAGAAGTAGATGCCCTGAGCCATTTCTGTGGTCAGGCTGTTGTGAATGTCTCATCTAGGGTCTTATCTTATGCCAAGATGGCTTAGGCCGGCCTTCCTAGTCCCATGCCTCAATTAGGAGCATACGAAGGTGGGCCTATGGTCATATTCTAAGGGAGTGGTTTTGGTGCCACAACTCTGTGCACAACCTTGTACACAACTCGCCCACGTGGCAAGTAGTGCACAACGTTGTACACAAAGTTGTATCACCAAAATTTTCCATTCTAAGGACCCATGATGAAAAAGGCAAAGACTACCTAAATAGCCCAATACTCTTTTATTTCTCATGATACTACTTCAAAAGGTTACTTGTCGCAGCCATTTTTACTAGACCTGAGTGGCACTGCTAGGTCTCACTTGCACCAGATGAGACGCTTAGATTATACCTCAAACCAGATAAAAATTGAGCGCATAGGGCAAGTTTTTTGAATGAAAAGAATTTTTGGAGGTGAATTTGTGAATTGTTAATTTGTGTGTAAAATATGAATTATTTATGTGAAAGAGAAGATGTATAGAAAATGGGAAAATAGTGGAAAAGATAAAAAGGAACTTCATTATTTATTTTTAGGAGAGAAAAAATAATAAAAATAGAATAATAGTTACTAAGAATAGAAAACTAAATATAAAGTTTGAACTACAACAACAGTAAAATTTTGTACGTGAATGGAAGTGAAATAGGAAAGATTCATTTTTAGGGTTAAAGATGGTAACAGCAAGTTATGTAAAAACAAAAAAAGTGTGTGTTTTAATTAGAACTAAAATTAAAATCTAAAACTAGCCTAATACAACAACCAGTCCCAGCAGTTGGATATTGACATCCACATAAAAAAAAGGAGCATTACACATCAGCAATACGTAGCCTGGATCCATGCAAACGGCATTTCCCACAAAACCCAAAATAAATAAATAAATTATATTATTTGTGGTCCAGCCAAACAAGGACGTTCTCTTTCTCTTCTTGTTTCTTCTCTCTCTCTCTTTCACACACTTGCCATTATTAAAGGGGGTGGTTCGGCTGTCCCTTTTGTCTCCTCATATCCACTAATAACAGAAGAAACAGAAACATTTCATTTCATTACAGGATCTTCACAACTTTCTCTCTTCTTATCCTTCATTATCTATAATAAGATCGAGAGCTAGCAGCTACTGCTGCAGCTTAATTTTGGTCTATTTTCTTGTATTGAGAAGATTATTGGAAGCAAGTTTTTTGTTTTCGTTTTCAAGAATTCTTCCCAAAACCAATAATACAAAATGGTCACTTTGATGTCTCAAGAAAACATTGTTGCTTTGGTATCTCGCACTGGAAGGCATTTGCAACGATACAACAAGGGTCGTCGCCAAGTCGTAGGGTTGGTTCTCTCTCTCAAATTATATAATAATGGAATTGGTTTTCATAAATTTTGGTTCTTTTTCTAGTTTCTTCATTTGGTTCATAATGTTTCATCATGAAATGGAGAAATACCTCCTCCTCCTCAAAAAAAAGTTACCCCATTGATATAATTACCTAAACATTTTGGTATCCTTTTGATGTTTTTCCTCTTTAAATCTTGTTTTGTGTCTCTTGATTAAATACAAGTTAAAGGTCACTTAATTTTTGTTAATTGGGTTTTTTTCAAAAAATTATGTTGTATATAAATTTCAAGAAAATTCACAATCAATTATTAGTGTATCGTTAATAAGAGTCTTTTTCTTTCGAAAAAGTACTATACCCTTCAAATTCTGGGTAACGAAAGCCTTTTTTTTTGATTGACATTTTCAGTGGAGGCCTTTCTAAATTTGTGCAAAATTTGACATTTTTCATAGCTAAAACGGTCAAAGAACACCGATTGGAGGGCGTGATGGGAAAGGTTTACTTTTTGTTGGGGGCCACTAGCCGACATTTTACCCATCTTTGCTTCTGTTTTTCTACTCTAATCTTATCACCGTCAGAAAATGAAGAATAATGCTTATTAATCTATTGACCTTTAGCCATGTGGAAACTTCTTTTTCCTTCCCTAAAATTTTATTTCTTTATTTTTTTTAACCCACACCAGAATCCATATTAATTTATAGTTTTTGAATTTAAGTTTATGACTTAAATTTGTAACTTCCGATCCATGAGGTCAAGACTCAATTTTATAATTGACATTAAATAAAAACAAAGAATCTCATAAAACTGTATTGTGAGATTTTGGTTTCATATTTGATAGAGTTCAGCAGGCTAATAGAACTCATGTAATGTGAAAGAGGTGTTCTATAGAACTGTCTCGTAAGATTATGCATTCTGAAATAAATCCATTTATAAATGATGGGCCTTATATTTTGTTTTAAGTGAAACAAAAAGGTTCTTGAATATCTTGGTAGCGTCAAAGAATTAAAATTTTACTCTACAAAATTATACTCCTACTTTCAATGATTTAAATGTTAAAAGAGGAATTAATTATGACGTGAATCCTATCTAGTAAATATTGAAGATTTGTTCATGAGTCAACGAATGTATGTTCTTAGTAGCTAAAATGTACCATACTCTTTTGTGTTGTATAGATGCATACCATACAGATACAGGATTACAAACCGGACTTCCATTGAAGATGCAGGAGATTTAGAAGTTCTTGTCATCAGTTCTCAAAAAGGCAAAGGGATGTTGTTCCCAAAGGTACTCATATTGTTGTAACTATTTAGTGAATGTTATTATGATGTTCTTGTTGTCTTAACTAATTTTAAATAAAATTACTTTCAAACTAACATGTATGTAATTCCCAGGGAGGTTGGGAAACAGATGAATCCAAAATAGAGGCAGCTTCACGGGAGACCCTAGAGGAAGCAGGGGTTCGAGGCATTATCGAGGTTAGTGGTTCTCTGGAGTTCCCTGTTTTGCTCAACTGAACATCAATATTGTACACACTTATTTTATAACTGAAAATCTAAAGATATAGCAAATTTCACAATTATTGAAGTAGTAAATTTTGATTGGTATATAATAAAAGTAATATCAATGGTGGTTTTATCTGACATTGATGGTGCACTAATTTACATCTTCCACCTTACATAGGAAGAATTTTTTTAACAGTAGGGAATTTATTTCTCACTTGATTTTTAACTTGAAAAGATTAATAAATTACTTTTTATGCCGTGTTACCTAGGCGGTCATACAAATTTGTACTTGTATTATTATTATTGCGTTTTTCTTCTGAAATTTAACTCACAGAATTTGTCTTTTTCCCCTACCGAAAATATTAGCGGGTGAAAAATCATTTGACTTATAATTTATTTTGACTATTTAGTTTTGTAATGTTTTTGACATATGAAATTTCTTCTTGCAGTCTGAACTGGGTCAATGGAGTTTCAAGAGCAAAAGCCATGATACATATTATGAAGGATTCATGTTCCCTTTGCTTGTTCAAGAGCAGTTAGATTTCTGGCCTGAGAAGAATGCCCGAAAAAGAATATGGGTAGGCACAAATTTAGTGCTTTCCTATGCGAGTGTTTTGCCTAAATTTTGCAATATTAGAATGTTTTTCTTCAAAGAATTGCTGTTGTTCTTCTTTTTTTGTGAGTAAAACTGCTGATGTTTATTTGTTATATATGTTGGTTATATGGTATAGATGAGCGTGCAAGAAGCTAGAGAAGTTTGTCAGCATTTGTGGATGAAGGAAGCCTTAGATAGATTTGTAAGTCGGCTGACTTCTCAACAATCTGCTGAGGAACAAGCGAGGCCTACATGTGCAATAAGCTAGTACGACAAATCTGATTTGTAAATAGGAAATTGTTGAAGCACACATCAATCTTGCTGTAATACCAGATGAACTAAGGAAAAATAGGATCCAAAAAGCAAGAAAGAGTGACTTAGAAAAAGGGATAGCAGAAAGTTGGCTATTCTGTTTCTTGTTTAGCTTTCTTGGAATTCTCCTCCAAGAAAAAAAGGAAAAAAAAAAAAAAAGAGAAAAAGAATCCGGAGGTAAGCTGTGCTAAAGCTACGAATGTAGCTAGCTGAGGTTTAGAAACTTGTTCACGAAATTTGTACATGGTTTCTAATGATAAGAAAGTTCTTGTTTCAGAATTCATCTTTTGGGGCATCTCATTATGTGAACATGGTGACTGTAAAATGACTTCATTGGTGACTCTTTTTTGTCAACTTCAGCATGGGAGTTAGTCTAATTTGATACGAATCTCTCTTCAACATTTTTAAATGCTTTTTGATTGCCAGGAACATAACAAGAAATGTAATGGGATGGGATGGGGTTAAAGTTCTGGTTCAAGCTTCCATCTTTTGATTGCCATTACCGCTCTTGCGTTTTAATGTGTCATGTATATCTTTCCAAGGACATTTGGCTAGATATACCCAACTTTCTTCATCCATGTTATGCAAATTCGACATGGCTAGTTGATAGTTTCATCACAATGATGTGTTGCCCGCATCGCTATCAAGACCAACCCCACTTCCTGATTTCATTTGGCAATTCAAATGAGCAAAGCACAACATAATATTATTAATGTTAAGTGTTGTGTTAGCCTAGCCCCACTTATGGGGCCAACATGAAGCATTAGACAAAGAATGGGCAACCAATTATCATAAACCCATTTGACCTTTCGAAAATTTTCAAGTTCTATACTTCTATTCCATATAACGTAGACAACCCAAAATAATTTATTTTATTAAATTAATACGGGGCCCTAATTCTGAAGTAATGAAAATAATATCCCCCAATCAGATGGAAGAGTTGCTAATTTGTGTCCTTTTGGCCCAACTCTAGGATCGCCTAACTTTGACCAACTTTGTAATATTTGTAAAATCTAATATTAGTTGAAAACCCAATAGCCCCTCTTCCTCCTCCTCAAGAACACCATTGAAAAACGACTAATATTGTAGTTGGAAAAGTTTCTTGAACAACCAAAACAGTATAAAGAAAGATATTTTTAGACCAAATCAAGAAATTAGAAGGATTGGTTGACGATTAATCTTCTTTACCCACTACAAAAAACGCTGGCTATAATAGCATTTTATTTAGCGGTATTTTAAAAAAACACTGCTATAAGTTCACTATAGCGGTGTTTTCAAAAAATGCTGCTATATGTATTCTATAGTTGCGTTTTGAAGAGTCTATAGCAGCGTTTTTAAACATTGGGCCTATAGCGCTGCTAGTAGGGTGTATTGTGGTCTATGAGAAAGCATATAGACATAAAGATGGGAGTCCTGTAACTGAACAAGCCATTGAAAACATTGTAAGTATTATCTACGTTCATCCTTCTTGCCTTACTTATATTCACAAATAACTAGGTAATTGTTGATTATAAATACACCGAACTCTTTGCATTATATGTAGAAGATAATATGTTATTTGGTACAATTGTGAAAAAAGTGAGGATGCAAGAAGTGCTCAATGTTCCTGAAACCCAATTAACTGGAGAGAGCAGTGGTGGAGGAGTCCTTTTGGCACCAAATGATGCATTTGCTCAAGTGATGGGCCCAGAGCACCAAGGATGTGTATGTGGGGTGAGTTTTGGACCGACCTCATCTAGTAGAAAGACGAGAGATGTTTAGCAGTACACTATGACTCCACCACTGTCCCATGCCAGTGATCAAAGGGTTATGGAATTGGAGACTAGAGTAGAAACACTGACCCAGTTACTAGCTGAAGAGAGAAATCAAAGGATGGAATGTGACGCCCAATTTAAAAAAATGATGGTCGAATTTAGCCAAGCAGTGCGTACTTCAATGCAGACTTAGGTAAAATATTTAATACATTAATGTAGTTTGATGCATTAGTTATTAGTAAAGTTGTTGGTAAATTTTGTTATGATTTTGCCTCTATTATATTCAGGTCGAGAATGATGATGATGAGGAGGATATGGGTTGATGAGTATTCTCCTGCAGATCCAAGTATACATCATGGTTATTTAGTTGTATTCAATGTATAAAGTAGGGTGCTTAGCTGTTTATATGTAATGTCTACGAAATTTGGACCATCTTCTTTAATTTTGCATTTTAATCTATATATTATAGCTTGTTATTGTATTGACATTTGGTAGTTTCGAAAGCACAAGCACTGTAGTTAGTTTAGCATTTTGTGAAGTTTTAATCAGGTTGATATGTTTGTGGAATGCCTAGGACAATATATATATATATATATATATATATAGTGACATTTTTATGGACAAGGTGATATGTTTGTGGAGTTATAAAAGAGGTTATATGTTCGTGGAATGACCAAAAACTAGTTCTGTCCAGGAAAAAAAATATTATATATATAGCGGCGTTTTTATGGACCTATAACAGCATTTTAAAATGCTGCTATAGCCAATTAAAAAAAGGCCTATAGCAATGTTTTAAAAACCCTGCGATAGGTCCGTACCTTATAGTGGCGTTTTAAAACATTGCTATAGCCAATTAAAAAAAAATTGGCCTATAGCGGCATTTTAAAAAGGCTGCTATTGGTCTAGGTTTATAGCGGTGCTTTCTAAAAGGCCGCTATTGACCTAGATGGACCTATAACCACGGTTCTACAGCAATGTTTGATAGTGCTGCTATGGCCCAGATGGACTTATAGCGGCTTTTTCAAAATCTATAGCAATGTTTTTCAAATGCTACTATAGTACTCATATTTTGTAGTGACCTTCAACCTAACCCTCATCGAAAAATTTGAAAAGATTCTTTTTTTTTTTCTTTATCCATTTTGGATAGTTTGGATATTCATTTCATCAAATACTCTTTAAAAATTAATCAAGCCTATTAGCGAGGTCAAGATTTGTGGTCAATTTTGCTTAAACCCAATTACTTTGGTTGGAATTTGTGAAATCCTTAGGTTTTGAGTATGACTTAGGGATTTATATGCTACACTTATTGTTTATTTCAATTCATCAATAGAATCATGATATTGGGGATTGAGTTTGGCTTACTTCTAGTACTTTTTTAACTAGACATGTCATTTTGTTTTAAATATACAATGACAAGTGGTAGTGGGTTTTAATCTCCATCTTTTATTTAGTTAGTGGATGATGTGGCAGTTTCTCATTAAAGTAAAAGGAGATTTCAGTTAAAAAAGTACTGGAGGTAAGCCAAACCCTTGGAAACCGAAATTGAAGATTTAAACCATCAATTGATCAAAACAATGGCTGGTTAACAAATTATCAGAGATATTGTATATTGGGATAAGAGGTTTATTCTTAAATTGGGGATTTTGTGTTACGGATATCAATCTATTAAATTTATTGTTCAAGAATGTAATTAAGGGTTTTGATTAAAATTTTGAACTCAAATTTTGGTTAGAGTTTGACCATAGTGAAAATATTAAAAAACAAATGGCTTTTAGGTACAAAGTTTGTTATGAAAATTATGATTTTCCAATCGTGTAAGCATTTATCTAAATTAGATGAAATAATATGTATTTGGGACATATAATAAGGGTTTAATAATACTTTTTGGGTAGAAACATCATAAATTGAGAGTTACTCAAAAATTAAAAACTGTTAAGATTAGGACTTAAGGCCAAATTTTGGGGTTTTGATGTTCTTAATGCTTTTATGTCAAATTGATGTTATGGAGCTTTTGTGCAATAGGATTCATTCTAGACTACAGAAAGTTCTCTGTTCCCCACTTACAACACATCATCAACGCTGCATGGAGGATCAGGGGCTCGATCACAATTGTAGGAAGAGACTCACACTTTTATTTGCTCCACTTTGAGTTCATGGAAGATCTAAACCATACATGTAATGAAGGTCCATGGGCAATTGATGGAGCCTTCTTTGTGCTAGAGAACTGGAGACCAAATCTGGTCTTGAATAGATTGCAGTTGAACTATGTCTCTAGAGAAATGGAGACCAAATCTGGTCTTGAATAGATTGTAGCTGAACTATGTCTCATTGTGGGTACAACTACATGGTCTTCCCTTGGAATACCATTACCTAGAACTAGCAGAGAGAATGGGTAAATTGATTGGAATTTTTGAAAAAGTGGATTGGGAAGACGAAATGCCACGGAATATCTATTTTATAAGGATTAGAGTACACATGGATCCATTGATGCCTGTTCTCTCAGGCTTTATGTTAAGGATGGATGATGGTACAAGAACCTGGGTTCAGTGTAGATATGAAAGAGTTCACAAACTTTGTACAAGATGTGGTTTGATTGGGCACACAAGAAGCCGCTGCACGCAAGACATGGATGAAATTGAGAGGTGGCTTTTCAGACAAAGACGTCGCATTCAATGGATCCACTAGGTACAATTTGGTTTTGATGTTTTAGAACTACATTTTATCAATGACCTTAGAGCTTTTTACAATAGAAGAAGGCGTTGGACGACATAGATTAGATTTGGTAATTTACACCATCAACATCACATGCACCCAAACACACATTTACCCAACCAAGGAAATCATGAACCATCACCACCAAATCAGGCCTCTGAAGCAAGCCAACAACATTTACCTGAACCCGGAATTTCTCACCCCTCCAACATTGAAAATATTCCACCTAATTCACCCCCCCATACCACCATCCAAACTGAGAATGAACATGCAATACTAAATTTGGCAATCCACTCCTTAATCTTGAGTAACAATGCAATCCCACCAACACCATTCAATTCACCTACCTTGAGCCCAGACCATTAGGTGATTGATACCAACAACCTGACCCGTAACCTTCACCGTCCATCACTCAACCATCCACTCCATAATACCACCAACCTTAACCATAATTAAGGCCTACACCAAGTTACGAATGAGGAGGCTAATTCTTCCTTCTCAATGAGACCTCTATAGCTTCCCCCAATATCTTTTGATCTTAGGTGGACTTGGGTGGGGGGAGATGGTCCATTTATCACTAATGGAGAACTGTGAGAATCTCAATTGGATTCTTCTGAAACTAAAGTGACTCTATGACAGTGACGATGTTCAACTTGGATAATTTGAATGTGGATAGACCTAAGGTTTTACAAGGGGCTGCATGGGGAAGTGGCCAAATTCCTAAATCACTTGATGAGTTTATTGAAACCCTAGTTTAGAGAGTGGACTGAGGTAGGTTTTGGTTTGAATTGGGTAACACTAGCAATAGGCCGAATTTAAGAGGATCACAGGTAAGGGATGAGATCACAGTAAAGGAAATGGGCCGACATTCCCACATGCCAAACCCAGCATAGGAAACTATTCAAGGCCCAGCAGTTAGTTTGGACACTGGATTGGAAAGTTTAAAAAATATGGGTCCATCATTACTTGGGCCTTGCCTACCTTTCCCAATTTCTACTTGTTTTAATCCATGCCCCTTCTTAGACTTGTAAAATGAAGAAATTTGGGTTTCTGCTTCAAGGACTTCTACTACAACAATAGTCACGAGAAAAAGGTTTAGGGTGGAGTTTGGAAGACTTGGAAGAAATATTCAGCAATGCCTCCTTTGTGGTTTCTGTCCTAAAGAAGGTACATTTGAAGTCATTGTAGATACACCTGAAATTTCAATTTCTCAATTTCGTAAAATCCATGGAGTTTGTGAAATTGAAAATAGAATTGGGCAATGGGAAGCTAGCCCCATTTAGCTTCCCCAAGAACCCTAAAGATTTTAAGCTGGTGTAGACACTCGATTTTGCACCCATGATTTAATTAAGGAAGATGACTGAAATGACCATCCATGTACCCCAAAAATCATGATTGCATTACATGCATTAATTCATTTATTGCATATCATGAAAATGATCATGATATTGTAACGGTTACGACGGTATGTCTGGTTTCCAAGTCGGACTGTTTGATCGAAAGATATCACATGATCAAATTTGCATGCTCAGCATGCATTGTGTCTAAGTAGTGTCGATCACGCATTATTAATTTAAATTAATTTTGATTGGTTAAACAATTAAAATTAATTAAATAATTTTGTGATTGGTTGATAGTTAGTGTCAAAAATAGGATTGCTTGCATAGGAGTAAATGAGATAATTGGATAACAATAAAATTGTGGATAATCTAAAATTTATCAAGATTTATTTTAGAGTATTTATCTATAAGATAATTGTTGCTGAAAAGACCTGAATTATCCAGAAAAGAGATAAAAATCTTAGAATACGGATTGAAAACACGTCTAAGTGCAAGGCCTGGCTCAAGAAAACTTAAAAAATGAGTCCAAAATGCACCCGAACATGAAAGTGCAATCAACACCCAAGAGTACCATTCGACACTTTTGGAGTGCCAATCAGCACTTTCAAAGTGCCGAATGGCACCCTTAAGGGCTAAGGCCCAACTCTCTTTGGGTGAAGATAAGGCACATCCTTTTTAACTTATTCGTAGAAAGAATCGTCCTGATTCGCATTCTACTCATCGTTGATTATTTTTTAGGCATTCTAGCCTGTATAAATAGAGACTGAATCTAAAAATTCAACAGACTCTTTGACAATCTTTTATGCTCTTAGAGAGACACTTTCTCACACACTCAAAATTCTCATCTCCCTCTCTAATATTCTTTCAAGCTAGAGTTTTTAGGTTTTAAAGATAATTGCATAAATTTCTTTGAACCCTAAAATATCCTCTCAAGAAGAAGAGTGTTCCATATTCCCCTTTTCTTTTCTTATGTTTCTCTTGTTGTGATGATGCATGTTCATATATTTATTTTAGTGTAGTTCTTTCAAATATCCATAACATGATTTGTTAATTTATATTGTTAAAGCATGTTCTTGATTCTTTTATTATTGTTGTGATCTCTTTCTTAGTTTAAAAAATCTGCATGTTATCAATTCTTTTTCTCAAAATAAAAAACGGATCTGCATCTTCATTAGATGCAGAAATGAATTTTCTCAAAATAAAAAAGGGATCTGCATCTTCTTTAGATGCAGATATGAATTTTCTCAAAATAAAAAGGGATCTACATCTTCCTTAGATGCAGATCTAACTTAAAAAAAAGAAAAGAAATTGATTTGTATCTTCCTTAGATACAAATCTGATTTTTTTTTTTTTTTGTAACATAACAGATTTTGAAATTAAAAAAAAAGATCATGAATGGTTGCGTTTGGTTTATTTAGTACACATAGCATAAATTTATTTCATGAATGAAATCCTCTTCTCAATAAATCTTTTTCATATCTTTTGCACATATAAAAAAAGATTTGATTTTTTTTTTTCAAATCAAAAGATTTTGTTTTCTTTAATAAGCACAAATTTGAATTTTCTCTCCAAAAACCAATTTTGTTTACACAACAAAAACATATCTAATTTTTCTAAGCCAAATTCAAAATTTTTTTTCTCACAACACAGATCTGAATTTTTTTTCTAAATGAAGAAGAGAATACATTCATAAATAAACTTGTGTGATTTAGTTATTTTATTTTATTTTATTTTATATGTACAACATGTCATTCATAGCATGTATAAAAGGGGTAAATTGGTCATAAGAGTCTAGAAGACCAGACTCTGTCTGGGCAGAATGGGTGTCTAACACTTTCCCATTCCGTAACCTAGCCTTTGAATTTAGTGTCTTTGGATAGGTAGACCTAGGTCTTATCTTTGTTTTATTTTTGGTAGATTGTAACTAGGACAAAAGCCATGTAATTATTTGGTAGTTTGTAACTAGGATCCAAAACCATGTAATTTTCAATTTACCCAATGTATTCTTTTTTAAATCAATGAAAGGAAACAATTCAGTCATGTATAGTTATATTTAGTTTTTCTTATTTTTTTGTATAAAAAGATAAGTGGCGAATCCACACCACTTACCCAAAAAAAGAGGTGCCCTAAAAATCACTCTCTTTTTTGAGAGCACCCCCAAGTTTGGCGGTCTTTCACAGCTGGAACTGCAGAGGTTTGGACAAACCTATTGCAGTTCTTAAATGCAAAAAAAAAGGCCCTAGAGTTTAAGCTTGATGTAATGTTTCTTATGGAGACTCGTTTAGTTAAAGAGAACGGGAAAAAATGTACGGATTAAATGTGGGTTTACTGAGGGATGGGAAGTTCCTAGGGAAGGCTTGGGAGGAGGGTTGATTTTAGCATGGTTACCTAGCCAGAATCTTAGCATACTGATCTCTTAGATAACAAGGGCAACCCTCTTTCCATTACTTTCATATATGGTCACCCTGAGCATTCTAAGAGAGAAGAAGTGTGGCAACAACTTAGAAATATAAAAAACATAGCCCATCCTAGTTGGCTATGTATTGGAGATTTCAACCAAATCCTCTCAAATGAGGAAAAATTGTCTTTTTAACCAAGGTACAATTGTTGGAGCAGACCTTTTTCAACAAGTCATCTCTGACTTACAACTCTGTGACTTAGTAGCTATTGGATAGAAATTCACTAGGATGAATAACAGAGAGCAAGATGGGTTTGTGATGGAGAGGCTGGATATGACTTTTGCTAGTGTAGAATGGGTTAATTCCTACCCACACTACACTCTAAAAAACCTGCCTATCATTGACTTTGATCATGGGCCTATTCTTTTGAATTTTGAGCACCAATACCCCTTTAGCAAAAGGCCTTTTAGATTTGAGTTAATGTGCTTAAATCATCCTACTTGTAAGGATATGATCCATCAGGCATGGAGATTACATACAAAGGGTTCAAGGGCTACCCAATTGAACAATAAATTATCAAATGTCAGAAAAGAAGCCATCAATTGGAACAAGTCAGATTTTGGAAAGGCAGATAGTGAAATCAAAAGAAAATTGGCTGACTTACAGGAAATCTAGAATTCCATCACTTCCCTAGAAGATGTTAGGAGAGAACAAATTATCAGAGAAGAGTTGGAAGTGTTAATGTATAGGGAGGAAATAATGTGGGCCCAAAAGGCTAGGAGTAATTAGATTTTATATGAGGATAGGAATACTACATACTTTCAAATTGTGGTTAGACAGAGAAGAGCTAGGAGTTGGATTTTACATATTAAGAATGAAGAAGGTATCCTTATTGAGGAACCAAAGGAAATTGAGAACAGATTGGTGAATCACTTTATGGCATCCTATGAGGATACAGACCTTCATAGTGTTGATTATATCCTGAATGAACTTCAAACTATCAATATTCCTAAACTTTCCCACCAACAATGCATAGATCTGGATAGGCCAATAACAACTCTTGAGATTGAGGACACTGTCTTCCAATTAGTTCCTCACAAAGCTCCTACTCCTGATGGCATACCTGCATTCTTCTATCAAGAGTATTGGGATATTGTTAAAACAGATGTCATCAACACTATCCAAGCCTTCTTCCATTTAGGTTCTCTCTTCAAACCCCTAAATCATACTTTCATCACCCTAATCCCCAAAAATTCTTTTCTTGATGATGTGTCACATTTCAGGCCTATTAGTCTTTGTAATGTGATTTATACAACCATCTCCAAAATCCATGTCAATAGACTAAAGCCTTATATGGGCAACATCATCTCCCCTTATCAAAATGCCTTTATAAAAGGTAGGAATATCTCTGACAATATCCTTATTGCTCATGAGAACCTTGATATCCTTAGGAAGAAAAAAGGTAGGAAAAATAGCTTTGGAGCACTAAAGATTGATATGAATAAAGCTTATGATAGGGTGAGTTGGAAATTTCTGAAAGTAGTGTTGATTGCCATGAATTTCGATAAAAAATGGATTAGATGGATAATAGAGTGTATGACTTCAATCCAGTATACTCTAGTAGTTAATGGAAGTATATCAAAAGCCTTCAAGCCCTCTATGGGCCTAAGACAAGGTGACCCCCTATCCCCTTGCCTTTTTCTCATATGTGCCAACATTTTATTCATCTCTTTACAAAAGGCAAAAAATTCTAAGTTGATTAATGGAGTAAAGGTTGGCAGGAATGGGTGTACTTTTACACATCGCTTGTTTGTTGATGATTCATTACTTTTCTTCAAAAAAGACAATAAATCTTCAGCAAATTTGAAGTGAATTTTGGATTAGTATTGTATTCTCTTTGGTCAATACATTAATTTAGCCAAATCTGGTCTCTTTTGCTCTCCAAACATGCCTAAGGATGAGCAAGAGAACTTGGCCAGACATCTTTAGGTGAATTTGGTTTAAAATCCCAGTAAATACCTTAGATTAAACTTTAAACAGAGGGGAAACAGAATAACAGAGTTTCAGTTTTTGGTTGAGAAGCTTCACTCCAAGCTCCAAGGATGGAAAACAAAGCTCCTATTCCAAGCTGGGAGAACAACTCTCATCTCTTCTGTTCTTCAAACCCTTCCATTGTACACATTCTTGTGTTTCAAAGTTCCAGAAACCATCTGTAACAAGATGGACTTTATAGTTAGAGCTTTTTGGTGGGGTCATGAACCAAGGGAAAGGAAACTTCATCTTCTCAACTGGGATAAAATTTGTTATCCTAAGGCTGCGCTTGTTTCGGCTGTAAAGGAAATTGGGAAAATATTTTACACTCTTGAGGGTGTTTGTGTACAAATGAAAATACAGTCAAACCGAAAATAAATTTCAGTTGATTGTAAAATAGAGTCCCTAACTTTGTAAAACCAACTCCATAGTTATTTTACCTTCAATGAATTTCTAGCCTTATTGAGAACTAAACAACCTGAAGAGAGAGAGAGAGAGAGAGAGAGAGAGAGAGAGAGAGAGAGAGAGAGAGAGAGAGAGAGAGAGAGAGAGAGAGAGAGAGAGCACTAGAGGAATCGGACCGCTGTGCAAGCTTTGGTTGTCGTGCAAGCTCCGTCCATCATTCTCTGTGCAAGTTGCGTCCATCGTCCCTCTTCTCTTCCTCCCTTGTTCTCTCTCTTTCCTTTTGACCAACCAAGGCCAAATCTTCAGCTGCATGTCATCGATCTACAACACACCACCCACCCTCGTCATTGCTACCGCCTCTAGATCGAACCACCGATCTTGTCGCCCAAAGCCCCAGCTGTTTCTCACTATCTTGTCACCACCGTTACCCATCTCTCTCTCTCAAGCCATCTCTCTTCACCTCTCTCACGACTGGTGTTCTGTCTAAGGAAAGGCCAATTTTTTTTTGTTCTGATTTTTTTGTTTCTTTTTGTGTTTATATATTGAGATTTTCTAGAATAATATTTGTTTGGATCTTGGGAAAATGTGAGAAATAAAAATGTGTTTTCTAGAGCATTTTCAAGAATACAATTAAACACCAAAAAATATTTTTCAAAGCATTTTTTGGAATGCAACTAAACACCTAAAAATGTTTTCCTTTCTGAAAAATATTTTTACCTGAAAATATTTTACACTTGAAAAACAATTTACATTGAGCCAAACACAGCCTAAGTCTTGGGGAGGGTTAGGACTCAAGAAGTTCAGCCTGATGAAATAAGCAATGCTTGCAAAACAGTATTGGGGAATCAATCACAACCCAAATTCCTTACTTGCAAGAACCTTCAAGGAAAAATATTTCCCTAGAGGCTCCATTTAGAATTGCTCACCAAAACCTCATCAATCTTGGTTTTGGAGAAGTATCATCTAGTTTGATAACCCCAAACTTATTGGAGGGAGATGGTGGATTGGCAAAGGAAACACTATCCCACTTACTCACCAAGATTGGATCAAGACTCAACCACATAACTTGAATAATCCCAATTTGACTAGTGGAACAGTAGCTGATCTAATTCACCAAAATACTAACACATGGAGAGTAGACTTGGTTCGAACCATTTATCCATATCCTTAGTGTGCTGATATTTTGCAAATTCCCCTTCCCAAGACTAACTCTGTTTGTGATAAGCTGTTATGGAAACATTCAAACAATGCGGATTTTGAAGTCGAAACAGCTTATAAGCTTCTTCTTGAGGACTCCCTTTCATCATCTAAAAACCATCTCAGGCAGACTCACAATGGAAATGGAGTTTGGAATCTCATATGGAAGATAAAAACACCTCTGAAAATTTGCAACTGTGTGTGGAAACTTATGCATGACAGTTTGCCAACTATGCTTCTTCTAAAAAATAGGGGAATCACAGCCAATAGTATTTGTCCCTTATGCAACATAGAAGAGGAATCAAGCTCCCATCTGCTTCTGCTATGCCTTTTTGCTAGAGCTTGCTGGCATGGTTCACCTCTAGCTGTACACACTACTGATTTAACTAATATCTTAGTGCAACACTGGTTAGGGAAATTGCTAGTTTCACACAACTTAAAAGAGATTGTTTCTATGGAATATATGTAGGCCATCTTCACCACACTATGGACCATTTGGAACCGTAGGAATAAGGTCGTCCATGAAGGAAAAGAGCCAAATCCCATGGAAGTAGTGCTAATAGCCCAAAGTTTGTCTTGCAAGTACAAAGAAGCATTCTCCAACCAATCTGGTTCAAATAGTAGGTGCAGAAGATCAAGTACAGAGTCCAACACTGTCGCAGGACACTGGCAGTTGATAATCAAGATTGCAGGGGTCAGAAGGAGAAAAGCAAAAAGGAGTGCATGGGCTTATGAAGCTAAGGATCTCTAGGGAGTTACCAGGTTTTATGGTGTAGCTAGTAGCAAAGCAATTTCAACAAATGGGGCTGTACGGGAGGCTTTGATGGAGGCAATCACCAAAGCCAGAAACTATGGATTTCAACAGATTCTGTTTTTGACCAAAAACAAGGATCTAGTCCAAATCATCAACAAGAAAAAGAAACCTGGTTGGCAAGAGAAGACTATGGTTGCTGACAGGGGCGGAGCTATGTTTTACAATGGGGGGGCCAAAAATGCTCAAAAATTTATTATAGCAGCTAAAAAATAGGTTATACAGATTTGTTGTAAGAGCTGGCCCTTCCAAATGAAACTAACTGGCCTCCCCATGTGTCCTTAACTACTTGTTTCAATCATATTTACTTAATTACTTTGGCTTTTTTCAGTCTTTCCTCCATCTCTTCTCCCCTCAACACATCAACAAGCCCACAACTTTTATAAGTTTTACTCACTTTTACCATTTGCTTCTCTTTTTAATATGTATTTTCCAATGTTCTACTTTTCAGTCCCTTCCAAAAGAACTCTTCACTCAGTGCAAATGTTCTCGTAGTCTTACACTAACTCTCTTCAATCTTTTTACAAAAATTCATTAGAGCATTGATGAGTGGGTCATACATACATAAATAGACACATATATTTTTTGTGAATCAATATGATTATTTAGTCTTGACCGCCCCCCAAAGATAAATTTCTAGCTCCACCCCTGGTTGCTGACCTAGAAATTTTGTATCAAAATGGACTGTTTTGTAATTTGTTAGTTGTCCCCAATGTTGTTCTTGATTTGGTTTGTACTGCTGCAAATTTGGCAACTAGAATGCCAATTCACCAAAGCTGGGACAACCCAGCAATTTTGTATCCTTAATTACAAAACTAGTGCAAAGTAAAATTTTCTTATTTGGATTGTGCATTGAGGTAAGTGAACTTTATATACTACTACCCTCACATTCCCCATATTCATTGATGAAACCACGTGGATGTCATTTCTTGATGAATATCCACATTTCATGAGTGTCCTAAACTCACTGGCATTCTCTTTAGATATGGTATCGTTTCTACATGTGACATTTTATCTTGTACTTCATTCTTTTATCTTTTGAGTTATTGCATTTGTGAAACTCATTTAATCGCTTTTTATATGCAACGTTTATTGAAATCTTTGCCATGAAATAAAGTGACACCACCATGGGGAAATATGTTGGCTTTGATCCAAATTATGTTGGGGATGTTATGGAAGCTGATGCATACCGTGATTTTGATTGGTGATTATTATTTTTTAGTGACCCTACCCATTGGGGTAGTATGTAGGTGTGATCCTTCTTGGGAAGGAAATACACAGGACATGGAGGAATATCAACATGTCGCATTGCGCATATTCTTGTTATTCATATAAATTGAGCAAACATTTTCTATAAATTTTTAGGTTGAAATCTATTGAATTTATTGACTTTTTTTTTTTTTTTTTTTGTGTGGCACCTTTGTTATTCTATCGGCCTTTTGTTTTATAGAACGTAGTGTCTTTTGTTATTTCTTGCAAGTGGACTACTATTGAGATTTCAAGCTTTAATTTCAAAAGATTTCTTTGTGAGGCGTTATATGAGATTTTTGTATAGGAGTTTAGATCACTTGGTTATTTTACAATTGATGAAGAAGAAAAGCAGGGTAAATTTTCAAGAGTATGTCTAATATTAGAGAGAGAGAGAGAGAGAGGGAGGGGGGGGGGGTAGCGAAAGTGTAGCCATCCATAATGCATAAAGAAATGGTGTATTTTCCTAGACACACTCAACTCAAGCCTCCTTACATGGAGAAGATGATTGGAACACAAGTTCTTAGCTAAATTGATACCTTTTAGTATTAGGGATTGAATATAGGATGGTAAAGGATGACATAAGGTGCAAGATAATTATTGACATGTGAGCGGTGCTAGCACTAGTAGTAGTAGATAGAATTGGGTCAATTTGGGCCACTTGTGGCATGTGAGTTTTGTAGTTTATCTAAGTTGAGGGAGTTGAGATTTGGGCTTATTTCAAGAACACTAGTGTGGGTGGCATGTGCGCTTGAGTGAAAAAATTAAGACAATTTTTATTTGAAGAAGTATGAAACTATATACTAAAAAATGTTTTCCTCAAAAAAAAAAAAAAAAAAAACATAAAAAATGCATGTCACACAAAGTTAATCTTATTCGTATAAGAATTTTTATACCTATTTGTTAAATGCAATATCCACTTATTAAAAATTTCTAAGAATCATAACAAATATCATTATCTTCCAACAATAAGTAACTGAGTTTTGCTAAATCCTTGTCACAATATTTAAATTTTCACAATGAATGATGTCATATGCTACAATTGAAACTCATCATTAAATACCTTCAACCATACACAATGAAAATTTTGTCATTCATACTTTCTTCTTTATCATTCTACATGAGTTTAGGTGCAATCTTTAGCTTCATTAGTTTTTAATGAACACCCATTTTAGGCAAGAAATAGAAAAAAAAAAAAAAAGAAAAAAGAAAAAAAAGAAAAAGAAAAAAAAAGGCAAGGAAATAAAATACCTTATATTATCATTCTAACTTTCTAAACATTACTATCATCTTAAACTCAAATACATGAAGAAAATTTTTGGGATGTTAAAATTTAGTGGGAGTATTTTAGACATTACACAATGGAATATTTTAAGAAGCATAAGCTTTCATTAAAGTTTAATTAAGAGAATAACATTATGACATATTTGTTCTTTACCAAAATATTATGGGGGAAATTGCTTGATTTTAAAGTTTAAGAAGGCATTGTGAATTACCCCAAATATAAAGGATGAAAAGTATTTTAATCCTAAGTTTTTGTGTGTGTGTGTGTGTATAAAAATATATGTTTTCACTTAAAATGGTGCAGAAAAAAAAAAAAAAATCAAACTAAGAAAATAATATGTGAAATAGTGAATTTTGGCTTAACAAAAATTAACTAATAAATTTTTTTTTCTAGGAAAACAAAGAATGGCACAACATTTTTATAATACCTTTATAAATTTGTTCTATTTTACTTTGACTTGTAAAAAATTGACACCTCAGCAGTTGTGAAAATATTGTGACAACAAGAAGATGTCTTAACACTTTCATAAGAGAGATGCTATGTCCACAACATTTTTATTACAAATTATAAGTAGTAGGTTGTTACGAGTTGTTATTGATAAACAAAAAAGTAATTTCAGTGGTAAGTTTAAATTAGAATAACAATTTACCACCTAAGATTTGTTATTAAAAATGTTGTAGATGTAGTATTTTTTTTCTCGCAATACCTTTATTTTTAGTTGTGGTAATAGTATTAAATACTAAGTGTTATATCTACAATATTTTTACAACAAATCTTTGATTGTAATTTATTAATGATTCTAATTTTTCCCACCACTAAAATTATTTTTCCTACTAATAATAGTAAATAATAATTTGTTACTTAAAATTTATTGTGAAAATATTGTAGGTATAATATTTTTTTAATGTTAAAAATTTTTCTTTCTCACCGAACACACCTTTTTAGCTTGTTACAAAAGGCAAAGGTTGAATAAACCAAATGTATTGTAGCTAGAGCCATTGGCTCTTTTTATATAGTTAGTAGATCAGTGTAACAATATATATGTCAGCTCATATAAATATTTAAAAGAAAAAAAAGTACAAACCGAGGACTGAAATGAAAAAAAAAAAACACTATATCTATTGTAGCTACAATGTCAATTGAACAAATCAAAAAAATATTGTATTATTGTGAAAATATTGTGAAATTTGTTATGTTGGTATAGCAATATATATACCAACTTATATAAATATTTAAATGAAAAAAAAGCACAAACGGATGATTGGAAAAAAAAAAAAAATCTATAGCTACTGTAGCTACAGTGTCAAATATCACTGGAACAAACCATAAGACACTATAGCTACAGTAGCTGCTTTTTATATACAGAGATAGTGGGTTCTTGAATTCTTAAAAAATGGGCTTTCAACTTAAAAAACAAAAAAAAAAAAAAAAAAAAAAAGTTTCAGATGAAAAAGTTTTTGGTTGTGCCATAGTTACGGGGAATGCTAGGCTAACAGTATAATAAAATTGTTCCTTAGGTGGGCTGGACATTTCAGATATGGACCAATTGAAATTAGTGGGCATACTAATTGGTTTGAGGCCCAACTCAGGTTCCATGGAGTTGTTGTGTTTAAGACTTGCAGAGTTATGGAAATTTGTGCTTTCGGTTGGTTTTCTAGTTTTAATTGGTTATGTTCACTTGTTAACGTTTCAGGGAACAAAAACTTTGGTGAGGATATAGGGGGGTTTCTCTTGAACTTGAAGCTTGATCCAGAACTTGAGGCTAATTCTCACAACTTGAAGGTTACAATGGCAGGAGCATTAAATAGCCTGACGTTTATCAGAGTCAGACATAATGCGCAAGTTGTGAGAAGCACACGTCCACCGCTTCTTTTATCTGCATTTCTGGTTCTCTCTTTTGACGTGGCCTGATTACTTTTAAACTCTAATATCATAATAAATAAAGACGTAAGTATTTACGAAAATATCATAATATTTAGGGCTTGTTTGGTTAAAAAAATGACCATTCATTATTCATCACTTAATTTTCGTCACTCATCATTTATCACTCATCACTTAAAATACTCCAACTTCCTATATTTCACCCGTTTGACACTATCACTTACTTGTCATCACTCAATATTTTTCAACTGTTTGTAGGCTCCATGTCTATCACTTGGTGCAGCTTTTACTTTTTTTTTTTTTCCCTTCAACCCCTAATACCCAAACTCATCGAACCTAGTTAAAAAAAAAAAAAAAAACTCACCGAACCCAGTGAGAAAAAAAAAAAAAAAAAAACCAAACCCAATAAAAAAAAAAAAAAAACTCACCGAACCCAGTTAAAAAAAAAAAACCACTCACTGAACCCAATGAGAGAAAAAAAAAGAGGAGTCAAAAGTTGTCGTTGACTTGACTAGTGGGTCCCTCAATGTATGTTTAATTACGAAAATGCCATTGAAAACAGAGTTATGGAAATTGAAAACACCTAAAATGTGTTTTCAGTTTCCATAACTCATCACTCAAAAATCAGAGAATTGAGTGATGGAAACAATGATCTAAAACTCATCCAAATAAATTCTCATCCGTGGGACCCACATGATTTGGATGATGGAAACGAAAAATTGAGTGATATCACTCAAAACTCATCCCATCCAAACAAGCTCTTATCCTCTTATCAAGGAAAAAAAAATATGCAATTGATTCTTTAAAAAAATAAATAAAATAAAGGCAGCTTGTCTCTCAAGATATATATGACAGAAAAAGATAGGGTTTTGGGAATAAAAACAAATTTTAAACACCATGGTCACAGGTTGGGAAGGTACAAATGAAGAAAGGCTATATATCTATAAGTCTTCATAGTCCTTGAAAAAGGCTTTCAAGACAGACTACCATGTTAAGACCATAGAACAAGTCTACAACATTAATAAGGAGTATGAAACATGATACTTGTTAACATCTTCTGCCCTATTGACACACAGAAAAGAAGGACATAATTACCTTCATATAGGTTTAGTCTAGGTCGAAGTTAAACCTTTGATTAGAGAAGGGTTGAATTGTTTAATCCCTATGGCCCTTAGAGATAATCATCACGTTAGGTTTGATGACAGCCTCTTAGGAACCATTGAAACTAATCTTAGTTGTAGACCAATCCATTTTGATTGTTTCCCGAACTTCGCAGTCAGCTTTCATGACCCACATATCATGAAAGCTCTCATCCTAAATATTAAGACCCATGGAACCCTTATGTTGCAGGGAACCCAACAGATAGCCTTGATATATAGAGTATGCTATAAGTGCATCAGGAAAAACCTAAATGTCCAAGCACTAAAGAGGAGAAAGATGGGAGAAACCACTATCATCCAAACCACAGATCTTAGATCAAAGTTTCAGGTACCCAAAACCCTGAAATGGCTTAAGGTCAATTTCCCCCGAAATTGGACTCTAAAGAATGAAAATTATCCTCTCCAGATCCAAGCCCTAAACCAGAATCTAGACTTAGATTTTTTCCAGCAGCTAGCAGATGGAACTGTTAGGCTTAGCTTTGACCAGTCTAGATTTAGGACACCTTTAGATTGCCATCAGCCCATATTGCAGTCTCCTATTCTTCTTAGGGATAGACCTGCATCCCAGTGTAGTTCATCCAGACCACTTCCTTCACCCAGGCAAAACCTAGATCTAGAATTCCAAGGAGTCAAAACTAGATCCTAGGTTAGCACCCCATGCTACACAGCTAAATAGGACTCAGTTGTTGTTCAGCACAATGACAATAGTTAAAACACTCCCTCTCCCTCTAGATTTGACTTTGAACAACTTGAGCCTGAGCCACCAGTTGAGCCCCATATAGATCACCAGCTCATGGTCATAAAGAAAGACTTCACCCCTGACTTAGTAGCCCTAGGAAAGGGATTTGATTCTAACAAAAATAGTGTCAAAAGAGAAGCCTATAGAGCCAACCAAACCAAGGAGCAAAAGGTTGAGGTGTTAGAAAAATGGCAAGAATTCATGAAAGAGATATCTTCCAATGTCCCTTTCTTTGAATATTTTGGGAACCATTTTAAGTGGCACAAAAGGTCTTGTGTCATCACCAAAACCAATTGGACCAAGGAAGACAATAAGGAAGTTGTCAGATATAGTCACCCATCCTTGGAAAACATAACCTTCAAACACCAAGGGCAGGATCTAGGTGCCTCTCCCTTCAAGTTTCCTACCAGTGATGAGAAACCAGTCAAGAAGGTGATAGAGCAAAACAATTACACCAACCAATGTCTAGGTGACATAGGAAAACAGCTTGATAGGATAGAAGATCGGATAGACAACAAGGTTATCCTCCAGCTAGGAAACCTTAGTAAACCTGTCCCTTCTCTTGAGAAACCTTTAGTCAAGCTACCTACAATCAGGCAAACCAGCCTTAAGTTTAAGGACAAAATGACCTTAGAAATAGTTACCCAGAAGCTTGAGGAACTTGTGAAGAAGGAACCAGTCACCCCTTCACCCAGTAAAGCTCCCTAGCTTAATGTTTTAGACATTCACACAACCTTTAGTAGTTTTAGCAGAACCTCCTCAGAGAATGAAAAGGAGATAGAACAACTAGAAGACCAGTTTCGAGGTTTACAGGTGAAAAGGCTTCACCAGCCCCAAGTAAACCCAACCAGCCTAACCAAGAATTGGTATCCCAGACCAATACCTCCTGACCTCCAGTTTGGGGAAAGTTACGTTAGCAACCAATTCTCAGTATCTTCTGGTAAACTCTATGAGTGGAACATAGATGGCTTATCAGAACAAGAAATCCTAAACAAGATCCAGCATATGTCCACGGTAGCGAATAACTATCTAAATGAGAACAGGTCCCATTTAGAGGTCATAGAGCTTATGGTTTTAGGATTTACAGGGAAAATTCTGCAATGGTGGAACAACTGCCTAACAGAAGAATCCAAAGAAGACATCAAACATGCTTTCCAAAAAGATGAGGAAGGAACCCCCATCTTTGATGAACGCATAGGCAGAGGAATCCCAAATGGAGTCAATACCTTAATCTATATGATCATGAAACACTTCATAGGGAAACCTAGCAACATCACATCTAGGATTTACGACTAGTTGAGTAACCTTAAATGTTGAACCCGGTGGTATGAAAATGTCTTTACCACTAGAGTCATGCATAGAAGTGATTGTAACTCTCTAATTTGGAAGGAGAAGTTCATTAATGGCTGACCCAGACTCTTTGGTGAGAAGGTCAAAGAAACCCTTTGCAACCCTTTAGGTGTCATAGATTATGATAACCTAACCTATGGAGATATCTCTAGCATTGTTCGTAGTGAAGGAATGAAGATGTGCAGAGATATGAAGATCCAAAGCCAAGCTAGTAAGAGCAAAGCCAAGTACGAAGTAGGAAACTTCTGTACATAGTATGGTTTACCTCCCATAGCCCCATCCAAAAGAAGATCCAAAGAGAAAGGTTCCTTTGAGAAATTCCATAGGAAAAGAACAACATCCAAGTATTATAGAAAACATAAGTACAGCCACTTCAAGGACAATGATTTCTATAAGAAAGAAAAGAAGTCTAGACTCATTGGAAAATATGGAGAGTCCATACCCAAAGCGGCTAGACAATGTTTCAATTGTGGAAATAAAGTTCATTTCAAGAAAGAGTGTAGAAATAAGGCCAAATCCCTTATCAACACTTTAGTTAGTGACCAAACTAGCAAAGAAGAGATCTTTAAGCTCCTAGAACTTGACCACACAGATAGTGAGTCATAAAGCACCTCTAGTGACTAAGAGATTCACTAGTTAAACCAGTCATCTTCTTCTAGAGTCTCCTCAAGTGCCTCTAATGGCCTAGATATTGGTATGGCATGCAAAGATAGTTGTTTTTGGGAAAAAAAAAATCAATGTTCTAAGGTCCCAAGAAGAACTCCTCATTGATCTCATTGAACAGATCGAGGACCCAGTCATCAAAGCTCAGTATCTTAGCAAGTTCCAAAAATCCTTAGTCAAGGAAACCAAGGAACCCGAACCTAGGATACTTGAACCCAAAGTAAACCTAGAGAAAATCTACAATAGGTTTACCAACACCAGGAAGGAAGTTACAGTCAACGACCTTCAACATGAAATCAAGGAAACCAAATCTGAGGTTAGAACCATTAAACAGGAATTAACCATTCTTAGAGTTGATCACAATTTCCTTGATCAAAGATTAAAACATTTGGAAAACACTTCTCATCAAGGCAATGAGGAAGGTCCCTCATTTTAGAACCCTTTTGATGATGAAGATGAAATAGTTAACCCTATAGTTGACATGGTATTAGAACAACCAACCCAGAAGTTCTTAGAAACCATCAGTAGGATTAATTTCCAAAAATGGCATTCCAAAGTTAGGATTGTCATCAGCAAAGATTTTGAATTTGAGGTCATAGCCCTTATAGATTCAGGTGTTGATCTTAATTGCATTCAAGAAGGAATCATTCCCTCCAAGTACTTCAAAAAGATTTGGGAACGATTAATATCCGCAAGTGGAGAAAAAATGCAGATTGAATTCAAGATCCCAAAAGCCCATGTGTATCAAGACAACACATGCTTCGAAACCACATTTGTCATTGTCAAGAATATGACAGATAGGGTCATCTTAGGAAACCCCTTTATGTTTCTGTTGTATCCTTTCATCACAGATAGTGAAGGAATCACTATCCATTCTTTTGGCCAACCAGTCAAGTTTAAGTTTCTTAGGAGCCCAAAACCTAACCTAGAGAAATTAGCAGTTTTTAGGACCTATCCATCTCTAAGACCCTTAACCTAATTTAGGCCAAAACTCATCATCTTAAGTATCTTCAAGATGATTTGAGATACAAGAAAGTTGAGGAACAACTAACTTGTAAAAACATCCAAACAGAGATCAGGAGGTAGGGAGTCTGCTTTGATCTACTCACAACTTTTTGGCATAGAAAGAGGCACGAGGTAGCCCTCCCATATGTCAAACCAGGTCCAAGCATTTACCATAAAATATTTTGCTTCATAACATTTCCCAATTTTTACAAGAGCATTTCGGCAAGCAACCATTTAATGAAACTCTATTTTGCTTTTTTAAATAATTCTTGGCAGGAAAAGGAGCAAATAACTTATAATATAAATACCACTAGTAAGTGGAAAATGACTTCTTCAACAGAGAAGAAGAACAAGGGGAAAGCACTTGCACAAGGCTATCCTCAAGATAAAAGACTTCTAGCAGGACAGTCTTTTGTAATGCATGAAGGCGTATCCTCTGGGGTAAAACTAAGAGGATCAAAATCCCTTCAGGATTATTTCTCGGCAGAGGTGACATATTCCAGTGGTGACATGGTTGCTGTTTTACAGGAAGTTTTATCCAGGACCCTACAGTTCAATGATGGAGCATATGAAAACCTACCAAACTCCATTAAGTTTACTCTTGATAATTTACAAGCAGCTTTTACCATAAAATACCACACTCTCTTTCAAAAAACCCTTAAAGCATTAGAACTTCATCTTGTCAAACTTGAAGCAAGAAATGAAGCTCTCATAAGTCAACTCTTTGGCAAAGAGGATATCCATTCAAAGGATAAAATGACTACTATGGGCACTAATTATGCTAGACTAAGTCTTAAGACCCAGACCCAGCTAAGAAGTGCTATTACCAACTTGCCATCTGAAATACAAATTAGTATTTTAGGAAGCAAGGCAATGTTTGAATACTTTGACCAATGGTTCGAACATTTCAACATATTGGTCACTACCACCATCCCAGATCCTGCAAACTCAGATGATACAGGCGACATCTTTGTTCAAGCTACTTAGGAAGAACACTTTGGGAGCAGTCTCAGAGTGTATGAAAAGAAGCATTCGTTTCCTGGTCTTCTAATTAATTATGAAGATGGAACAGATGGCACAGACAGGGATCTTAGATGGCTTTCACAAATGTTTGAATATGGCTTTATCAGATTAATCAAGTTAACAAGCTATAACCAGATTAGCCAGTTTCCCTAGATCATCCAACAGGCTGTTGCACTAATCAAGAGTCCTTTTGTTTCTATTAGATGCTAGAGCACGATCCCACAATGGGAAAGAAACAATTGGATGACTGTCCAGCCTTCCAGACATCTAGTACTCATTAATGGGTACTCTCACCAAGGCCCTTGGTATGAAGGAGATTCCTATTTGACCTACAGAGATCCTTATGCTCTCATAGATTGCTGGAGGAATTACTTCAACAATGAAATTCTTGATACCATTCAAGACCTATGGAAAAACTATCATTTCATAGGAAATACAGGCAAAATTTCAGTATTTACCACCAGGCCTTACTCCACTTCCATCCCCAATGTCCAAAGAATTGGTTACAATAATCCCAGGCAGTTCATCACAAGAAACCCAAAATATGAACTACTAGTATACTGTGGATTCTGCAACCAATATACTATTTATCATGAGCATGATTGTAACTATAATCCACCATAGGATCCCTATGATGGATATCCGTCTGATGCTTATGATACATATTAAATTCTCAGTTAAATGGTGGGATAGCCTTAAGATTGATCCGGTCATCAGTCAGCTCAATAAGGGTTTCCCTCCTCTAGTACCAAGAGCTATTGTTCAAAAATCAAGGTCTCAGTCCAGTCTAAACTCCGTCCAGGTTGCCGGAAAATCTAGCAGAGAATTAAAAGATCTTGCTTTACAATTGCTCCTCCAGTTAGAGCAATTAGAGGAAGAAGAAAAGGTTTCTCCTACCTCTTCAGCAGCTTTAACCAGCCATTATCCATTTGACCCATTCCAAGACTCTCAAGATCCTATGTCAGGGTAAACTCAATTCCCTTATGAAGGATTCAATTTGGATGATGATTAAATCCTTCTGGATAGCACCAGTCACTATTCAGAACAATACCACCAAACAGAAGACTATTCATGAACAGTTCATGAACACTTCTAGGGCTACGGCAGCCACAAACAGACATAAGACAACACTATTCATGAATAGTAAAAGTTACTATTCATGAACAGTACTCGATGCTACTTTCCAGAGTTACTGTTTGCTATCGGTGGAAAAAGTTTTCACCTTCAGTAAAAGCAATTCACCCTCCAGAATTTCAGCAATCAAGGCAGAGGATCCAAAGCTCCCTTCAACCTATATAAGGAAGCTCAAATCCCATTCTTCAGCAGGCTAATTTTTTAGGTTAAACTATTAGACCTCCTGAGTTCCTTATTACAATACCCCTCAGAAATCTTGTAATAGGAAACCCCCATGGAATTAGATATTCCAACCGTTTGTAATTATATATATATATATATATATATCTTAATCTGATGATAAATAGTTATCATCAGAGTAGATGCCATAAGATGAATTGTTGAAACTCTTAAAAAATAAAAATCACAATTCTAATTTTGGTATATGTATCACCTTATTACTATTTTGAGCCATACGGTCTGCATCCCATTCCCTTACAAGCTAGTTGCATCATTTGATCATATTAGTTTGTTGTAGGGAGTGGTTGAGATTTAAAGTCGTGACTTTTCAGATAATAATATAATAAGCAATGACTTGAAAATCACTGTAATAAATAGACAAAAGTTTGAATTTTTATTAATCTCAAAACTGAATTGCCTTTGGAAGTTACAATGCATTTAAATAATAAAAAGAAAATCTAGAGCAACTAAGAAAGTGTATAATGCCGTAATTTGATTAAAGAATATTAAAAGCACTTAAAAACAAGAAAATAAATATCCTAAACCTAAAATAAAAAAATTACATTAAAATAATAAAATTATTAAATTGTAGATTATATCCTACATCATTACATAAAAATACTAAAATTATTAAATTAAAAAAATTAAATGATAAATCATGTCCTACATGAAGAATGTAAACCAATATTTTACACCATAACTTGATTAAATTTAAACTCTAATATCATACGAAATCATGACGTAAGGAAACTTCTTTTTCCTTCCCAAATTTTTTTTTCTTTATTTTTTTTAACCCACACCAGAGTCCATATTATAAAGTACATACTTAATTTATAGTTTTTGAATTTAAATTTATGACTTATATTTGTAACTTCCGATCCATGAGGTCAAGACTCAATTTTATAATTGACATTAAATAAAAACAAAGAATCTAATGAAATTGTATTGTGAGACTTTGGTTTCATATTTGATTGAGTTCAGGCTAATAGAACTCATGTACTGTGAAAGAGGTGTTCTATAAAACTGTCTCGTAAGATAATGCATTCTGAAATAAATCCATAATTACAAATGATTGGCCTTATATTTTGTTTTAAGTGAAACAAAAAAGTTCTTGAATATCAATTGGTAGCGTCAAAGAATTAAAATTCCTAGAAATAAAATTTTACTCTACAAAATTATACTCCTACTTTCAATGATTTAAATGTTAAAAGAGGAATTAATTATGAAGTGAATCCTATCTAGTAAATATTGAAGCTTTGTTCATGAGTCAACGAATGTATGTTCTTAGTAGCTAAAATGTACCATACTCTTTTGTGTTGTATAGATACATACCATACAGATACAAGATTACAAACCAGACTTCCATTGAAGATGCAGGAGATTTAGAAGTTTTTGTTAGGGGTGTGTATGGGTCGGGTTAAGAGGACTTTTTGACCCAACCCATCATGGTGAGTTAAAAAAAATTCAATCCAACCCAACCCATCACATAACCCATGGCTTGGGAAATTTTTTTATTACTATTATTATTAAATTGAGCAAAAAAAAAAAAAAAAAAAATCCAAAGATTAGTATCAATGTAACTCCTCAAAGACAAACAACACTAATGACTAAACAACAATAGTAATTTACTAGGGTTTGTGTGAACTAATTAACTTTTATATAGAATAGAAAAAACTGGTTATTTAAAAAAAAATATTAATTATATAATATATTTTAAATATATGAGTGAATTCGGTCGGGTTTGGAATTTTATGACCCGAATCCAACTCGACCCGCCATCAAAAAAAATTTTATAACCTAACTCAACCTACCAAGCCCTAAAAACCGACCCAATCCGGCGAGTTGGGTTGAATCGGATCGATTTTGACGAGTTGGCAGGTTGGTTGCACACTCTAGTTCTTGTCATAAGTTCTCAAAAAGGCAAAGGGATGTTGTTCCCAAAGGTACTCGTATTGTTTTTGTTGTGGGTCTAGCCCGATAATGTGGCAAGAGAGCCATGTAGTTTAAGACCCCTATTAGAAATTGAAGACCTCATGAGTTCTAATTTGAATTTGAGTAGGAGTTTGTGTGATACAAGGATGGTGTGGCGGCTAGGGTTATTTAAATAATGATTATATGTGATTTTTTTTTTTTTTTTTTGGTGTGTGCCGCATAAGAAAAAGAATGGTAGGTGCTGTACAGTGAAAAGAAAAAGAAGAACGGCGCCACAAATTGAAGAATAAAGAGAAAGAAGGGCTGTTTTTAAGAAAAATAATTTGTGTGTGTGAGAGTAAAGAAAAATATGAGAGATTTTTTTCTTTAGCTGTGAGGCATATATAAAAATTATTATAATTGATTTGATAATAGTGAAATTATTTGGAATTTGTCCCTGATTTTTCCCTTCAAAGAAAAAAGATTTTCACGTAAATTTTTGTATTCATGTGTGATTGCTATTTTGAATTGTTAATATTTGTGATAATATTATTGGAGACCCAACCGTTTTAACTATTTAGTGAATGTTATTATGATGTGCTTGTTGTCTTAATTAATTTTAAATAAAATTACTATCAAACTAACATGTATGTAATTCCCAGGGAGGTTGGGAAACAGATGAATCAAAAATAGAGGCGGCTTCACGGGAGACCATAGAGGAAGCAGGGGTTCGAGGCATTATCGAGGTTAGTGGTTCTTTGGAGTTCCAGTTTTCCTCAACTGAACATTAAGCTGTGCTAAAGCTACGAATGTAGCTAGCTGAGGATTAGAAACTTGTTCACGAAATTTATACATGGTTTCTAATTGATGATTCCTTGGATATCAGTGGGTTGACAAGACTCGAACGTTGATCTTTGGGCTATCTCCTGTAATACAAAGAACACAAAATCAGAGGGGACCGGCCAAAAATCCTCCGATGATTAAGTTAGTTACTTTGAACTCTCTGTAACGAAGGAGTATTCTCTCAAAAGTGAAAATGTCTGACCCCCTTACCCTTCATCGAAGAAGCCTTATATAGTGTGTGTGTGGAACGGTTATCTGTTTAGTAACCGTTCCCAATGTCGAGGACTCCAGAGAATTGGGGGTAACGTCCATAACCGCTGTGGAAGTTACCTAGGTCGGACGGGCCGATGAACTCGTCCATCCTTAGTAAGGATGGACGAGACCTCCACGATGAGCTCGTCCACTTTTAGTAGAAGATGGACGAGACCATCTTGGAAGGCTTGTCCTTCATCAATGATGAGTAGATTTCATGAGCTATTGCTCATCCATATATGGACGAGGTTCGCCAGTACGCTCGCAATTTTCTCCATCTATTGTAGCTTCTTTCGTTGGACGAGACATATGGACGAGTTATGGACTTGGATTATTTGTGACACCATCAGTTGCCCCCTCGTCCATGTGAGTCGTCCAAAGGGTTGAACGTCATTGGTCATGTATAATTGGTTAATAATTACTGCACCACGTGTCATTTTTTTATTGGCGACTGATTTCGTCGATTTATATTTCCGAGGTAGATGCCACGTGTCGCATTCGTATTAGTTGGGTCGTTTCGATTACCCAGGTCAGCATCCTATAAATAGTGGAATGCCTCCCTTAACCCCTCTCATTCCGGAGATTTTCTTCCTTGACATCCGTCGTCTAGAGCCTCGTCTAGGAGTTCCTCTGCGTCTAGAGTCTTCTTCCGTCTAGAGCCAGGTACTCTTCTTCTCCTCGTCTTTAGGTTTTAAGTTTCTTGTTAGAGATGTCTGTTGCTTCCTCGTCTACTGATAGCCTTAATAAGGCTATAGACGTGTACTATGAGGATACTAGTGATAGGTCTAACTCTAGCAGCGCTAGTGATGAGAGTGGAGGAAGCACGGACGAGAACTACTCTTCTGGGGCCCCTGGGCTCCCTATTGAGGTCGTCCAAGAATAGCTTAGGAGAGCTTCTGGCTCTCAAGTTGGTTCTCCGTCCAATCCCACGGACGAGGTAGAAACCGTCTTCAGTTGCACTGTAGGCTTCCATTCGAAGACGGACGAACAAAGGTTAAGTAGCCTTAAATCCTGGTATCAAATCCCAGACAAGTTTAACCCTAGGCTGCCCGTCCGTGGAGAGTGGTGTTGTGAGCCCCGTTTTGGAATAGGCGTCTATGAATCTTACTTCTTAGGTGGCCTTAGGTTTCCTTTAAATGCCTTTGCTAGAGAGTTATTAGTCAAGTTGGGTTTAGGTGTTTGTCAATTCAATCCTAACGCATGGAGATTAATTATCTCCATGCAAATTTTGTGGAGGGAAGTTTTTGGTGGGGACCGTCCTCTTACAGTGGACGAGTTCCTTTATTGTTATAAACCTTCTGCCATAAGTCAATCTGAAAGTTTTTATCAGTTTACTGCTAGGGGGAATGATTGTAGGTTGATCAAGTCCCTAGCTTCGTCTGATAGGAAATGGAAGACGGAGTTCATTTTTGTTTCAGGCTTCTGGGCAGGGAATCCTGTGGACGTTGGCAGGGATCCCTTTCCCCCTTACACTGGGGACCTAGGGAACCTTTGTCCAGAAGGTACGTCCCTTCCCCTTATTTATTTTTATTCTTACTTCTATTTGGTATATTTACAATTTCTAACCTTTGTTTGTTCATTGTGTTGTAGCTGCCAAACGTCCGTCCTTGAGCAAATTTCACCGTGACCGCGTCCACAGGGCTCGTCTACACACAGACAGGAGCTTTCGTTCTCTTGTCATGCTTAGACGTCTAGCCAAGTGGGGTTTAGGTCCTGAGCCTTCAGACGAAGCTATCGCCCACGAAGTTACTGTGCGAAAAAGTAAGTTTTTAGCTAAACCTCATTTTCTTTTTCTTTTTTATGTATACATTCCTAACTTGTTCATCTCGTCTTAGGAATGTCAACAATGAAAGAGAACAAAGGGAAGGAGATTGCAGGAGAGGGAAAACGTCCTGAGGGTCAGGCCCAGGATCGTCCTGAGGGTCAGACACGTCCATCGGCTGGGGACAAAAGGAAGTTCTTGCCAAAGAACATTGACTTGGAAGGGCTCCCCAGTCGTAGAGACAAAAGGGTTAAACAAAGCTCATCCAAGGTGGTCAAGTCCAAACCTCCCCAGTCCCAGCCTGCCGTCCAGATAGTTGATGTGGACTCGTCCACTCCAGTTGAGTCCACTCCGTCCAAGACTCCGCCCAGAACTCTTTTGGCCAAGTCTACCACGCCTGGCTCGTCCCAGCCTTTTACGAACATTATTGAGAACGAAGACCTGGCTTGGGAACGTTTCCAGATAGCCGTCAAGGACGAGGATATAAGCATGTGCTATAACATGGGCTTGAAGGAATTTGAGCATTCAGGCGTCCATGACCTCTTCAAGGTATGTCAGTATCTCTCGTCCTTGTTCAGTTAGCAACTTTTCCTTATTTAATCATTCTATGTTGCTTTGTCTATTCATAGGCCATGTCGAAGTTTATAGCAGCGTCTAGACAGGCAACAGAGCTGGACAAGAGGAGAGTCTTGTTGGAGACGAGGATTCAGCAGGTGAATGCTGACAGTAAAAAATGGGCTGGGGCTGCTGAAAAGGCTAAGAACGAGATTAAGGAACGTAACAAGCTGATTGAGGAGCTAAGGACGGATGCAGTGGAGAAGGATACGCGCATTGATCATTTGCAGAAGATGAACGATGAATTGAATGCTCGTCTCTCCAAGGCAAAAGAGGACGCTGTGGCTGAGTTCAAGTCGTCCAAAGCATATACAGACACTTTGGATCGCAATTATGCAGCTGGTTTTGAAGACTTCAGAATGGACGCTATTGAGAACTTCCCTGAAGTTGACTTTAGCGCAATCAAGCTTAATCTTGCTGCTGCCATAAGCTCTCTTCTCCAAACTAGCTCTGATGACGTCAACGTGGAAGACGACGCTAGTACCCAGCCTCAGGATGTACCAGTTGTGAATGCTCCACCTTCTTAGGACGAGACTTTTAACCTTAGTGGCTTTCTTTCTCCTTTTTTCTTGGTTTTATATTTGGTCCTTTGTTTTTGGACCTTCTTTATGTAACTAGAATACATTATACTCGTCCATGGTTTTAGGACGGGTTTTTTAAGTATACTATTTCTGCTTTTCAAACTAATCATGGGTTTTTGGACGTAGGATGTCCTCCCTTTGAATGAAGTTTTATTTTCTTTGCATGGACAAGTGATTTCATTTTCTTTGCATGGATGAATGCTGCTAAGCTATTTTAACTCCAGCTTTAGCTCGTCCATGTCGAGAATACATATTTTTCATGTAGTCTAACTCGTCTTAATAGGTAGTATTTTTAATTAGCTTGATTCGTCTTAGGACTTGCAAACTAATTTTACTTACCATCTTACTTATTTTGCCAACTTTTTCTCTCATCCAAAGTTTGGATTGTTTCAGTTGGCTCCGCCTCGTCCATGAGTTGGACGAGTGTGGACGTGGTTTTTCCTTGCTTTATTCAAGAAAATTTAGACGTTACATCTTTGCGTCCAGAGATTTTATTCGTCTTGGATCTTTCAACCCTCTTGAGGATTGACTTGGACGACAATATCATGGAGAATTCACACAAACATTTTGTACATAACATAAATATTGTTTATAGACAAGACATATGCACACTGATGCCTTTTTATTTAATAAATACATACTTCATGACTTTGTCCATAACACAACTATAATAGGTAATAAAATCATAGTTTCAAACTCCACACACAAGCAACACCAAACATAGTAGTATCAAACATAAACAGCATCATACATAGTAGTACGTTAGTAGACAGATAAGACCCAGTCTCGTCCATGGGTTCACTCTTACTGGTAGTACCTCTTCAGGTGCTCCACATTCCAAGGATGTTCCAACTTTCTCCCGTCCAGGGCCTCCAGGTAGTAGGATCCTTGCCTTTTACAGTTGATAACTCTATAGGGTCCTTCCCAGTTTGGGCCCAACTTCCCATGTGCTGGGTTCTTGGTTGACAAAGAGACCTTTCTCAGGACTAGATCTCCTATGCTGAAACGCCTAGGCTTCACCATCGCATCATACTGCCTAGCCATGGGGTTCTTATACTTTGCTGCCCTGTGTTCTGCGTTTGTCCTTACCTCGTCTATTAGATCGAGGTTTAGACGAAGCTGATCCTCATTATCCTTGTCTTGATACATCATCACCCTGTGATTAGCCATATGTACTTCTGCAGGTATGACTGCATCACTTCCATAGGCTAACTTGAAAGGAGTCTCCCCTGTAGGGGTCCTCACTGTGGTCTTATATGCCCATAAAACTCCTGGTAATTCATCTGGCCATACTCCTTTTGCCCCCTCAAGCCGAGTCTTGATGATTTTCAACAAGGATCGGTTTGCAACTTCAGCCTGGCCGTTGGCTTGGGGGTGTGTAGGCGAGGAGTAATGGTTCTGAATTCCAAAATGTAAGCAGAAGTCCTTGAAGAGTGCATTGTCAAATTGTCGTCCGTTGTCAGACACCAATACCTTCGGCACTCCAAATCTGCATACAATGTTCTTCCACACGAAGTTTTTCACATTCTGTTGTGTGATATTTGCCAACGGTTCTGCCTCTACCCATTTGGTGAAGTAATCGATGCCCACCACTAGAAACTTCATCTGCCTTATTCCCAAAGGGAAAGGACCCAAAATGTCCAGTCCCCATTGTGCGAAGGGCCACGGTGCCACCATTGGGGTGAGGTATTCCGATGGTTGCCTGGGGACGTTGCTAAATCGCTGGCATTGGTCGCAGACTTTAACGTATGCTTTAGCATCAGCTTGCATGTTCGGCCAGTAATACCCTGCACGGACGACCTTGTGGACAAGTGATCTTGCTCCTGAATGATTGCCACATGCCCCTTCATGAACTTCTCTCAGCACGTAGTTTGCTTCGTCCGGAGCTAAGCATCTAAGGTAAGGTTGAGAGAAACCCCTCTTGTATAACACTTCATTCATAAGGACATATCTAGCTGATCTCACCCTCACCTTTCTGGCCTCGTCCTTCTCTTCTGGTAGTCGTCCATCTTTCAAGTATGATATAATGGGAGTCATCCAATTTTCTCTGTTATCCACCTGCTGTACTTCCTGGACATCTATACTTGGCATATATTGAACTTCATCTAACTTCTCTAATGATTCATCTGCTGAGGCCTCTTTTGCTATAGTATCAGCTTCCACGTTCTCCTCCCTTGGGATTTGAACGAAGTCAGCTTTTTCAAACCTTTTCACAAGGCGCATCACCCTACCAAGTTATTTCTTCATTCGTTCTTCCTTCGCTTCATACGTCCCATTCACTTGCCCCATGATCAGTTGGGAATCCCCCATGACACATATGGACTTGGCTTCCACGGACTTTGCTAATTCTAGCCCTTTGAGGAGGGCTTCATATTCGACTTCATTGTTTGTCGCTTGGTACTGTAGACGGACTTTATGTTTCAGTTTATCTCCCTCTGGGGATTGCAGGACCACACCAATTCCTCCTACATGCCGTGTAGACGAACCATCCACGTGGATGATCCACCTCTTACTGTCTTCTGTCTCATTATGACTTGGGGTGAACTCCGCAATAAAATCTGCTAGGGCTTGAGCTTTTATGGCATGCCTTGGTTGATACCTGATATCGAACTCACTTAGCTCCACAGCTCACTGGATTAATCGTCCTGCAGCTTCCAGCCTATTCATTGCCTTTTTGAGCGGATGATCTGTCATAACATTAATGACATGTGCCTGGAAATAATGCCTCAGCTTCCTTGAAGCTGTGATTAGTGCGAAGGCCAATTTCTCCATTTGTGGATACCGTCCTTCCGCTCCTTTCAATACCTTGCTTGTATAGTACACAGGTCTTTGCACTTTATCTTCCTCTCTTATCAATGCTGAGCTCACGGCATGCGGGGTTACTGCTAGGTACAAATATAATTCCTCTCCTTCCACTGATGGACTCAGTAGCGGTGCCATGGTAAGGTATACCTTCAAATCTTCGAAAGCTCTCTAACACTCGTCGGTCCATTCGAATGCTTTTTTGAGAACCTTAAAAAATGGCAAACATTTATCAGTAGCTTTAGAGACAAACCTATTAAGCACAGCAACTCGTCTAGTGAGGGATTGGATTTCCTTGGTATTTTGCGGTGGCTTCATGTCCAATATTGCTTGAATTTTATCTGGATTCGCTTCAATTCCCCTGTGGGATACCATAAAGCCAAGGAATTTCCCTGATGATACTCCAAAGGCACATTTGCTAGGATTCAGCTTCAAGTGATACTACCTCAATGTCTCAAATGTCTCCTGCAGGTCGTCTAGATGTCTTCCTTTGTCTTGACTTTTCACCAGCATGTCATCTACATAGACTTCCACATTCCGCCTAATCTGCGGACGAAACATGTGGTTGACCAACCTCTGATATGTCGCCCCTGCGTTCTTTAAACCAAACGGCATCACCTTATAGCAGAATAAGCCTTGACTGGTGACAAAAGATGTCTTCTCTTGGTTAGCCTCGTCCATTCTTATCTAATTGTATCCTAAAAAGGCATCCATGAAGCTAAGCAATTTGTGGCCTGCAGTTGAGTCTACTAACTGGTCAATGCATGGTAGCGGATAGCTATCCTTGGGGCAAGCCTTGTTCAGATCAGTGAAGTCCACGCACATTCTTCACTTGCCATTCGCTTTTTTGACCATTACTACATTGGCCAACCAATCCAGGTAGTACACTTCCCGAATGAACTTTGCTACCATCAGCTTTTGGACCTCGTCCTTGATTCCACTATCTCTCTCAGGGGCAAACACCCTCTTCTTTTGCCGCACAGGCTTGGAGGAAGGACATACATTCAAACGGTGGGTAATGACACTAGGGTCTATACCCGCATATCCTCGTGACTCCACGCAAACACATCGATGTTTTTCTTCAAAAATTGGACGAGGTCTTTTTTAATCTTCTCTTCTAAATCTGCTCCAACCCTGGTACACCTCTCAGGGTTATCTTCATCCAAGGAAATATCTTCCAATGCTTCAGTAGGCTTTGCTGCAACCTTCTTTTCTTCAATATTCATTGCTTGAACTTGTTCATCCATGGCCAGCATGGCTAAGTAACATTCTCTTGCTGCCAGTTGGTCACCTTGTACCTGTCCTACCCCGTGTTCTGTTGGAAACTTGACTGATAAATGGTAAGTAGAGGTAACAGCTTTCCAACTATTCAAAGTTGGTCTCCCAATGATGGCATTGTAGGAGGATGGACAATCTACCACAAGGAAGTTCACATCCTTGGTAATTTATCGTGGATATGCCCCCACTACCACGGATAAGGAAATGATACCCACTGGTTGCACCTTCATCCCACCAAAACCTACTAGGGGGAGTTCACTGGACGGAGCTGGTCTCATCCTAATCTCATCTGCTGAAAAGCTGGATAGTATAAAATGTCTGTTGAGCTTCCATTGTCCACAAGCACTCTTCTGGTTGTGTAGTTTGCAATTAGTAGGGAGATGACGAGGGCATCATCATGAGGGTGATGAATTCTATCAGCATCCTTGTCCGTGAAAGTGATTGCCCGCTTGTCCGAAGACCTTACTCTCGGTGATCGTCCAGAAAGCTGGACGCTCTGTACTACCTTCAAGTATGCTTTCTTGGACTTGGACGACTGGCCAGTTGAACTTCCCCCAATGATGACTCTTATCTCCCTGAGTGGTGGTCGCGATGATTCTTCCATCTTTCCCTTCTGTTTCTCGTCCCTCTAGTCTCGTCCAAGGAAACCCCTCAACTTCCCTTGCCTTATGAGATTTTCAATTTGTTGCTTCAAGTCAAAACACTCGTCCGTGTCATGACCATGATCCCTATGGAAGCGACAATACTTGTTCCTGTTGCGCTTGTTGGGATCACCCTTCATTTTCTCCGGCCATTTCAGGGAAGGATCATCCTTGATTTGCATAAGGACTTGCTCAAGCGGGGCGTTTAAAGGGGTATACTGCTGGTTCCGTACTGAAGGGCCTGGCTTCTTACTTTCTCGGTTTCTCCTTTTTTCCGTCCGTCCCTTCTTTGGACGAGTACCTTGCTCGTGATGACGACTGGGATTTGCATCCATTCTCTCGGACCTCTTCCTCTTCTTAGCAATGATTGCATCTTCTGCGTTCATAAAATTCTGAGCCGAATGGACGAGTTCGGCCATGGACTGGGGCTCTTTTTCATAGAGCTTGTGTATAAACAGATCCGAATTCACCCCGTTGTGGAAGGCTGCCAGTAGAAGCTTATCATCTGCTTCATCCACACTGAGAGCTTCTCTGTTAAAACGAGTGATAAACGACCGAAGGCTCTCGTTCTCTCCCTGCTCTATCATTAACAAACTGGACGAGGAACGCTTGTGCCTTTGTCCTCCAATGAAATTGTTGATAAATAACTTACTCAACTCTTCAAAAGAACTCACCGAATTTGGAGGTATTTTGCTAAACCAAACTTACGCTGAACCCTTAAGGGTGGTAGGGAAGGCTCTACACATTATCTCGTCAGGCACCCCTTGAAGATGCATGGTGGTCTTGAAAGTGGCTATGTGATCAAACGGGTCACGTGTTCCATCATATGAATCCAGAGAAGGCAACTTGAACTTTGATGGTAGGGGGTGACCGTTGATAGAAGCCGTAAACAGAGAGTCAGTCCTGTGAACCAAATCTTCTATCGGATTCGCCCTTTTCATATTTTCCTTCATTTCCTCCATAACTCTCTTCATTTGGTCCATTTCTTCCTTCAAGTGTGGTACCGTTCGTGAAGTGGTGCCTCTAAACTGACTTCCAACTTCGGTATTCTCTCTTCCGCCATGACTCTGTGTTTGTCCACCTTCACGTTCTTCATGCGTTTGCCTCCTCATATTAATCTCCATTCGTAATTCTTGGTTTTGGCGAGTCAACTCCGCCATAGCGTCTGCCATAGATTGTGCATGTTGGGCAGATGACTGCATGACCGGTGCAGACTGGCGATCACGATGCGGGTTGCTGCTTCCCTGATGGCCTGGGCTAGTAGCCCTTGATCTAGTCCGAACCATCAACCCTTTGTCACGGAGAAGCAAACTGTGAAACAATTTCCTTCCCACAGACGGCGCCAACTGATGATTCCTTGGATATCAGTGGGTTGACAAGACTCGAATGTTGATCTTTGGGCTATCTCCTGTAATACAAAGAACACAGAATCAGAGGGGACCGGCCAAAAATCCTCCGATGATTAAGTTAGTTACTTTGAACTCTCTGTAACGAAGGAGTATTCTCTCAAAAGTGAAAATGTCTGACCCCCTTACCCTTCATCGAAGAAGCCTTATATAGTGTGTGTGTGTGGAACGGTTATCTGTTTAGTAACCGTTCTCAATGTCGAGGAGTCCGGAGAATTGGGGGTAACCTCCATAACCACTGTGGAAGTTACCTAGGTCAGACGGGCTGATGAACTCGTCCATCTTTAGTAAGGATGGACGAGACCTCCACGATGAGCTCGTCCTCTTTTAGTGGAAGATGGACGAGACCATCTTGGAAGGCTTGTCCTTCATCAATGATGAGTAGATTTCATGAGCTATTGCTCGTCCATATATGGACGAGGTTCGCCAGTACGCTCGCAATTTTCTCCATCTATTGTAGCTTCTTTCGTTGGACGAGACATATGGACGAGTTATGGACTTGGATTATTTGTGACACCATCACTAATAATAAGAAAGTTCTTGTTTCAGAATTCATCTTTTGGTGCATCTCATTATGTGAACATGGTGACAGTAAAATGACTTCAGTGGTGACTCTTTTTTGTCAACTTCAACATGGGAGTTAGTCTAATTTGATACGAATCTGTCCTTCAACATTTTTAAATGCTTTTTGACTGCCAGGAACATTACAAGAAATGTAATGGGATGGGATGGGGTTAGAGTTCTAGTTCAAGCTTCCATCTTTTGATTGCCATTACCGCTCTTGCGTTTTAATGTCTCATGTATATCTTTCCAAGGACATTTGGCTAGATATATCCAACTTTCTTCATCCATGTTATGCAAATTCGACATGGCTTGTTGATAGTTTCATCACAATGATGTGTTGCCCGCATCGCCATGAAGACCAACCCCACTTCCTGATTTCATTTGGCAATTCAAATGAGCAAAGCATAACATAATATTATTAATGTCAAGTGTTGTGTTAGCCTAGCCCCACTTATGGGGCCAACATGAAGCATTAGACAAAGAATGGGCAACCAATTATCATAAACCCATTTGACCTTTCGAAAATTTTCAAGTTTTATACTTCTATTCCATATAACCTAGACAACCCAAAATAATTTATTTTATTAAATTAATATACGGGGCCCTAATTCTGAAGTAATGAAAATAATATCCCCCAATCAGATGGAAGAGTTGCTGTCGCTAAAGTGTAAACCAACGGAAAAAAGAAAAAAAGAAAAAAGAAAAAAAAAAAGAAAGATACCTAGATCCTTGCTGTCGCTTCCACTTTTCTGGTAGCGACGCCACTTCGCCGATCATCGTCCATCTCCTTTTTGTCTTTGGTTCTTCTTCTTCTTCTTCATCTTTCGTCCAGAGTTGCTACACTTTTGTTTCACTTCTTAACGATTCTGACATATGTTTACCTCTACCTACCCACGTGAACTTGGACAGTTTAAATTTCAAATAGATTTTTATATATTTTTTTAATATTAAAAGGACACAAGTTGCAAGAGGCATTTGACAGTTCAAACTTGTAATATTCCTTTTAATCCAAAATTTATGTGAAATTATTTAGTTGTTGTTTTCTAGATTTATTATTTAAAATTGAGTGATGTAGTTATTTAATTAAAAAATACACTTTTATTTTATGAAAAAAAATTCACATAACAAAATTTAAAAAAAAAAAACCTAAAAAATAATACCTAAATAATGTACCTAAATCTTGTTTTATGGAAACAAGTGATCTGCCATCTACAACTACATCTACAAACTTGTATTATTACTACTATTATTAATATGATTATCACCATGTAATGTAATCTATTAAGTATTATCTACGTGTTTACTTTTGTTTATTATCATTATTACTACTATTATTGACCGTTCAAACATGTATTATTACTACTATTATTAAGGAAACAAGCGACCTGCCATCTACAACTACAACTACAACTACAAACTTGTATTATTACTACCATTATTAAGGAAACAAGTGACCTGCTATCTACAACTACAACTACAACTATAACTACAAACTTGTATTATTACTACTATTATCACCATGTAATCTATTAAGTATTATCTATGTATTTGTTTTTATTTATTTATTATTATTATTATTACTACTATTATTGACAGTTCAAACTGGTATTATCACTACTATTATTAAGGATACATGTGATCTGTCATCTACAACTACAAACCTGTATTATTACTACTATTATTAAGGATACATGTGATCTGCCATCTACAACTACAACTACAAACTTGTAGTATTACTACTATTATTAATTATTTATCACAATGTAATCTATTAAGCATTATCTACGTGTTTACTTTTATTTATTATTATTATTACTACTATTATTGACAGTTCAAACTTTTATTATTACTACTATTATTAAGGATACAAGTGATCTGCCATCTACAACTACAACTACAACAATAACTACAAACTTGTATTATTACTACTATTATTAATATAATTATCACCATGTAATCTATTATCTACATGTTTACTTTTATTTATTATTAATGAACTGACAATTTAATTAGAAGGTTCACAATTAAAGCATATATTTAAATTATCATTTTAAATATTTGCAACAAATTATATAGATTTTGAATAATTAATATGTGTGTATATATATATATATATATATATATAAATTAACAGTAAACCCAAAACGGTACGCTGGTATTAACCGGTAACGAAATATTTCATTTTTTTGATCAAATTGAAATGACTTCCGGTACGGTATTGACTTCCTTGAGGTACTAATGAAGAAAGGCTGGAAAGTGAAAACAAAGAAATATGGATGGAGAGTATTGTGAAATTATTATTGAAATAAAGAAAGCTAATAGAAATAGGAATAAGGATATATATCTTGAGTAGTAATGTGTAAGTCCAAAGTAACGATCCATTAATGGATACTAGTAAGTTACTCATGCGATGTATAGATAATATTATAATTGATGGTGAACCAAAAGATTTTACTATCTTCAGTTCATCCATAGTGTCATCCAAGTTCAGAAAGGTTAACCCAATAAAAGAATTTCGTCCAATATCAAAAGATCATCCAAGGATATGAAGTTGTCCATCATGGAAATAGATGGACGACCCCTTAACACTTTGAAAATCTTCAGAATGAATTTATGTACAAAAGCTTATAATTTGAATCACGTTTTACTATTTTGAAGTATGAGAAAAATCCTTGTTCGTCGCTCTAACTTCCCACTAAGTTCTTAACTTCTCATTGCAGTTGTAGAAGATAAGGTTAAATCTTCTAACTTCTATAGCAGTTATGGAAGTTAAGTCTGAACCGTCTAACTTCCATACACGTTGAGGAAGTTACCAAACAAGTAACCACTCCAAAGTTTACTATATAAGGACTTATCCACATCAAATGAAAGTAAGTTTCCACTACTCCTAAAGTTGGAATTCTTGAGTTCTAGAGGAAAAACTAACTTAAGCATCGGAGGGTTGTTGGCCGGTTTATCCCAGTCACCTTTGATCTTGTGTTTCTTTCTTTTCAGCCCTTTCAAGCAATCACTAGCCCATTGAAGCCCGGAGCATTTAGCCTACTGATTTTCTGTGCATCATCAATAATGTTGGCGAAAATACTATTTTCGTCCCTACATTTTCACCTCATTCTCACTTTGGTCCTTAGCTTTTTTTTTTTTTACTGCTTTTAGTCCCCAAAATTAAAAACCATTCCATTTTGGTCCCTGTCATCATCTTACTAACAGAAAATAGCCTACGTGACAAACGGAGTGTACTGTTGGCACACTGTTGAGGGCCATTTGTGGAAGCTCAGGCAGACAGAAAAGCCCAATAATGAGCGCTACAAAGGATTGACAAGATAAATAGCAAAAAACCCATTAGGCTCAAGCGGCAGGAATAATGGATAACAAGCCCAACAAATAAATAAATGGGTCTTGAAGAGGTAAGCGGGCTCAAAGAAGCCAGGAAAGAAAGAAATAGCATCCCATGGGCAGTGTATGAGGTAGAAAAGTGAGAAAGGGTCACTACAGACCCAAGGCAATGCAAACTAAGAGAGTAAGGGGTTTATGACAGGCCCATGAATCCCAAAGATAAGAATAAGGTTATTGGGCTGGGGAAGCCCAATGAAGTTAGTAAAAAGCCCATAGGAGTATGGAATTAGCAAACGGGCAGAGGAAGCCTAAAGAAAGCAATCGGGCCGTGGATGCCCAAAGGAAAGCCCAAAGGGACATAGGAGCCCATGAGTAAAAGCAAAACAGTGCCCATAACAAGCTACTGAGAAAAGGGACGAACGGCTGACCCAAAAGAGGTACAGCAGGATTAAGTTATTACGGAAGGAATAACAGTTCAACGTTGCAGGAAATAAATAAAATCAAGAGTGGGCCAAAGAAATGTAAGGTCCATCATCATACAAAGCCCAGTTCCTGAACGGAGCGGAAAACCAAAGAAAGGCCCAAATGAAAGGTTAGAAAACACAAACAGAGAGTCTCCAAATCACGGCAGACGCATGAGCAGCAGGCAGACTCTTGGACATATCTGAAAGGGAAGCACGTGCATGGCCCAGGCACCACCAGCCTGTACCCAGCCAATATAGGACGTGGTGGGGCCATGGGCCAGAGGTAAGAGGTAAAGGGGGTATGGTTTGGTGGTAGGGAGAGGGGAAAAGATCTATTTGTGGCTCCTACCCAAGCCCTTTTGGGAGGTACGTCCTGCTGAGATGACAGACCACCCAAAAGAGGCAAGTTTGAGGGGGAACCGTTGGGTGCATGCCTTGAGAGTGGAGAGTGAAAAACATTTATACCGTGGCAGGAAAGAGGTGCTACGGTAGATGGAGAAATGAAACCTGCCTCTGTCTAGCAAGAGTGAGTGGCACACACCTCTGGTGGTCGGCAAGTACGCCCAGACCAGACAGAGGCGGTTAAGGGGCAAAATAGTAAAACCTTGGTCATGGCAGGCACTATAAAGAGGCCCTTGCCGTGCCCTGAACTGGGATTGAAAAAACAGAGCATTTTTACGGAGTGAAAAGAAAAACAGAGTAAGCAGAAAAGAAAAAAGATAAGAAAGAAAATAGAGAAGAAAAGAAAGGAAACTAAGGAAAAAAGAGAGTTAGTTCCATGGGCATGCACTAATAGATCGATTTCCCTCTCTCCCCTTTCAAATCTTGCTTTCTTCCAAAACGTAAAAATGACTCTTTCTTTTTTGGACAATAACCATTCAGGTCCGACTCCCTCAAAGCCATTAATCCCCATGGTAGGATCTTTTTCCTGGGAGATTATTTGCATTGAGAAGAGGCGTTTTCCCCTCTTTGGCTTTGTTCTGGCAGACTAGACTTAAAACTTGATTTATGCCCATTCTGGATTAGTTTATGTTATTTTCTTTCTCCTTTTCTTTTCTTTGTGCAATGACATTATCATAATTGTAATTGTGCTTCATAAGTAGGGATTACATAGCCATTTATTTAAATAGTTAGAGTACTCTGTTTTGGTTATTATCATATTTGTCTGCCGTAACTCATCTGTAACAGTTCTGCTTGTTGTAAGTTTACTCCTGGCAGACAAGGCATAAGTTTGTGCACAAACCGGCCCAAGTTGAATTACAATTGGACTAGCCCCAACTCCCTTACTCAGAAATATTCGGGTCCATCACCGCAGGAGGCAGCTCAGCCCATCATCGCAGGAGGCAGCCCAATATACTATACACAAAAAAGGCCCCTACACACACAAAATGCTGACGTGGCTATTAAAATAATAATAAAAAATTTTATTTCACATTTTAAATTTTCACGTTAGCATATAAAATTCTTTAAAAATAATTTATCAATTTTAACTAAAGAAAAAAAAATTAAAAATAGAATTAAAAATAAAAAATCACATGAATTGAGATCTAAGGGGATTTTGAACAAGAACACAAACCCAAAAATTTTAAAACCCAAAAAATTAACATATGATCCAAACCTGAACACTATTCTCAAACCAACCACACACTTTTTCTTTTTTTCATCTCAAACTCAAACTCTATTCTCTCATCTCAAACTTAAACTACATGGCCACACATTATTCTCTCATCTCAAACTCTCTCTTCTCTCATGGCTCAAACCCGAGCTCTCTCTCTTCTCTCATGGCTGATCCATCTCATTGCTGAAGACCCATGGCCGAACCTCATGGTTGAAGACCTAAAGACCTATGGCTGAAACCCACGCCTATCATCTTATTCTCTTTCCCTCTCTTCTTTCATCTCTCATCTCAAACCTGGGCTCTCTCTCTTCTCTCATGGCCGATCCATCTCATGGCTGAAGACCCATGGCTGAACCCCATGGTTGAAGACCTAGAGACCTATGGCCGACACCCAAAGACCCATGGCCGAAATCTCACCATCTCTCTCTTTGGCTAGGATCGTTTAGAGGAAATAAGATCTGAAATTGATGAGGATTGGCTTGTGTTTTGGTATTTCTGGTTTTGTGTTTTGATATTTTTGGCTTGTGTTTTGGTATTTTTGGTTTTGTGTTTTTGATCTGAACGTGGTTTGGGTTTTGTTAGTTGATTGTGTTAGCATTATTGAGTTTGATCATAATTTTGTAGGTGTTTTTGTCTGTTTGGTCGCTAAGAAAATGCAAGAAAATAGAAGAAAATTTTGAATTTTTTATTTTCTAGGCAACCATGTTCTTGGAGAAGAACATGAAGAACAATAAAATATTTAAATAATTAAATAATAACTAAAATTTTATTTTATTTTAAAATATTTAAAGAAAAGGAAAAAATAATGATGTGGCATTTTTAATATTTAAAGTACTAACATGTGCACTTTGTTTGCCACGTAGGTTATTTTCTATTATTTAAATAATTAAATAATAGAAGAACTTGAAGAACAATAAAATATTTAAATAATTAAATAATAACTAAAATTTTATTTTATTTTAAAATATTTAAAGAAAAGGAAAAAATAATGATGTGGCATTTTTAATATTTAAAGTACTAACATGTGCACTTTGTTTGCCACATAGGTTATTTTCTATTATTTAAATAATTAAATAATAGAAGAACATGAAGAACAATAAAATATTTAAATAATTAAATAATAACTAAAATTTTATTTTATTTTAAAATATTTAAAGAAAAGGAAAAAATAATGATGTGGCATTTTTAATATTTAAAGTACTAACATGTGCACTTGTTTGCCACGTAGGTTATTTTCTATTAGTGAGATAACGGTAGGAACCAAAATGGAACGGTTTTTTTTTATTTTGGGGACTAAAAAGGGTAAAAAAAAGAAGAAGTAAGGACCAAAGTGGGAATGAAGTGAAAATGTAGGGACAAAAATAGTATTTCCGACTATAATGTTTTATGGAAGATGATTTTGGAGAATGTTGTATAAGTATTATAGCATAATTGTTATAAAATTTTATTAGTAATGAGTTCATCATAAAAAGCAACAATTATAAATTGCGCATACATATCTATTATAATTATTCAATTGAAGTAATGAGAAAAAAAAAAATTTAGAGGAATATTATAAAATAACAGTTGATATAGAATATGTCTTCCTCTTGATCTTTGTAATTCTAAAACAAAATACACATACTAAACACCCACAGTCAATCACATCATTTACAAAACCTACGAATTCACAGCGTCCGATTTTAACATCAAAATCGTATTTGCCGTTGTCACTCAATATAAGATACAAGCTTCCATTCCTTGGTTGTAGCCAACTCATACGAGTAAGGATTAAATGAAACATCAATGTTAGAGTTAGGTAGGATTTGTTGAAAGATTGAAGGTAAATGATATCATTTTTGGTTTGTGTGTATTTGACATGGGATGACATGAAGGGCTATGGGTAGGTATATATAAAAAAGTAGAAGTGCAAGAGGTGAAAATGGTGAATTAAAATGTAAAGAGGCTTGTGTGTATGTGTGAGGGATGAAAAGTCATGAAATATTGAATCAAAGGATACAAAAAATATTTATTTTTAATTAGAAAAGTTTTAAAACATTGAATCAAATGAAATAAAAAGTCAATATTTAATTTGTTTTTATCTCTTATGTGGCACTTGAGAATATTTCAATTCTCTTTGTATAGAATGCGCCACTTTACAGAATCTCATGCTTTTCCACTTGAGGTCTCTGCTTATATAGTAGATGATATTGATTGATTTGTTTTTGAGTAAATCCATTAATGGATTGGGATAGTTAAGAAAACTTTTAGGTTATTATCACTTTATTATGATTCTAATTTTGGTATGTGTAAGGACACAATTCTCTGACGGCCCAATAAGGATATTGGGCTCGCGTACGAAAGATCCCTCACAATATGATTTGTAGAGAGTGGGCTTGAAAAGCTAGCCGCTGGTCACGGGGCGATGTCCGATCCTGGCTTTAGAGGAACTCAGGTAGAAAAAGGAGTTGGGCCTGAACATTTAAGCCCTAAGACGTCGCACCGTATGGGATGGGACTCCTCGGAGTTGATCCGAGGACCATTGAGGCCTTTCCCCGGTTATTCAACGACGGACTTTCTTCAGTGAAGTCCGGTGTTGTTGAGATGTTCTCCCCCATGTGATCTTTCTCCTCCTTCGGTGGGATGGATCCCCCCTTGGTTTATTTCCTTTCTTCTTTTATACTCGTCCGTGTTCATTGTCCTTCGTCCACGTGTAGGGTCAATCTTTACAAGACTGATATTTGTCCCATCAGTCTAATCCCAGAATTGTTGGGTGTGGTTGATAAGGCTGCAGAGTACGGCTCTGTCATGGGTTGGGTCTTATCCGGAAGGGTAGTAAGGATAACTTCCCCAAGATATTTTAGATCTCCTTACAAATTCGTCCCTATACCAGTTTTATCCTTTCATTTTGGTGGGATTCAGGATCTGCCGAGGACCAAACTGTCCTCGGCTGCCTTCCAAAAATTGTTTTGTGCTCTGTACTGTAGAGCTTGGGCCACAGCTCTCCTCGGATTGGGCCTTCGGATTTTCCAGGAGCAATTGGGCTTGGTCCTTAAATTATTGGGCCCCACAATAGCCCCTCAAAACCCTTCTATCCGACTTCCAGGTTGGAAGGGAGGGTTTTGGCAAACCCGGGCCCTCAATGTGGCTTGTTTAGTTCAACCCCGCATTTATGTGAGCGGTTTTCCACCTGTCCAGGAGATTAGCCGGTTTTCTAGGGATTTCATTTAATCTGCTCGTGATTTACTCCTACCGCTTGGCTGTCCCAGACGTGCCCTTAATGAATCCCCTTTACGAGGCTCATTTATGTCCGGCGGCTCATCTGATAAGGTGGGGAAACGGAACGGATGCCTCTTTTTTCTTCAGATTCCTTTGGGAAACTTGAATGCATTTAATACCCTTCGTTCTGCTCTTCCTAAGAAGGCAAGCAGGAGGCCATCACTTTCGTGCAGACTACTCTCTTTCCTTCTGAAATCTGAAGCCCGTAGCCTTCTCCAGCGCCTGCTTAGCCCGTTTGTTATACACCATATCAGTACATGCCCACCATAACGAGTGATGAAAGTACCATGCCCCTCCTCAAAACACCATGTTCCGATAAAGCTTGAAATGGCTCGATCGGGACAAGGATGGCGCAGACTTAAGATCTGTCCCGCCTCTCTTTCAGCCAAAATCCGAAGCAGGGGCTCGTCATGTCGAATTCTTGGCGTGGCCGAGTCGAGAACACCCAATACCAGCACCACTCGGCTCCTCACGAGCGTACCTAATATGGCACCAGTGTGTTAGGAGTCAGGGCTGAGGCAGGGGCGAAGTGCTTCCGCTTCTCCCCTTCTTTGCTCACTGGTGCCCTCCTCCGCCTTCCTCTTATAGTCTTCCCAGCACCAGTTCCGCCTTGGTGCTGTCTTTCTCCCTCTTTTGCTCCTCTCTTTGTCTTTTCATTTCTCCCACTCTTCTTCTCCTCCTTCCCTTACTCATGTCCTCCATCTTCTTCATTGATTTCTTCCTTACTATTTCCTTCTTTTTCGTTCTTCTTTTTTTTTTTGAAGTGAGTTCTTCTCTTAGTATGAGCAGCTATGAGGCAGAGATCGGAGGGATCTTGAAGACAAGTTTAAAAAGGCGCTTGACCGTTTGCTTATCTGTACTGTGGATGTTAGTACTGCTTCGGCAGCCCCTCTTTTGTATAGGCTGGTTGAAGCCTCTTTTTGTACATTGTAATAATTTTTCATATTAATAAAACTTGTTTCTATTTCACTTTGCATGTTCTATCTCTTTGTTTTTTATAAATTTGTAAGCGCCGCTCGGCACAATCATATAGCATCTAAATCAATGACGACTAAGACCAAAACACTTAATAATAAAAAGATGTTGCCATAACTTTAATGGAAGTGCCTGGCATGATAAGGCAGACCAATAAAAAGTAATACTTACCCCCCTGGCTTGGGTCCGAGGACCATGCAAGGCCTTGGTTCTGTCCAAACTTTATTAATAATAATGTTTTGTACTTGGTTTCCCCATAGGCTTGAGTCCGAGGACCATACAAGGCCTTGGTTCTGTCCAAAACTTTAATAATAAATAATGTTTTTACTTTGGTTTCCCCATAGGCTTGAGTCCGAGGACCATACAAGGCCTTGGTCTTGTCCAAAACTTTAATAATAATAATGTTTTGTATTTGGTTTCCCCATAGGCTTGAGTCCGAGGACCATACAAGGCCTTGGTTCTGTCCAAAACTTTAATAATAATAATTTTTTGTACTTGGTTTCCCCATAGGCTTGAGTCCGAGGACCATACAAGGCTTGGTTCTGTCCAAAACTTTAATAATAATAATGTTTTGTATTTGGTTTCCCCATAGGCTTGAGTCCGAGGACCATACAAGGTTTGGTTCTGTCCAAAACTTTATTCCCTCCCTTTTTCTTTTTGCACCTGTCTTTCCTCAGGTGTCTCATAAGTTGCCGAGCAGGAAGTTGTCCTCGGTAACGGTTATTCCTTGGTGTGGGCCATAGTCCGTGGGCTTCCATGCAGAACGGGCCTGGGCCGCGAATTTATTAGGCCCACAGGTTTAGAGGCATTTCCGTAGTCTTTGGTCACGCGGTACTTATTGGCGTCCCAGTATTCGAGGTGCGCCTTTACGAGGCTCCTTTAATCTCAGGGTTGCAGACGGCATTGGAAATCGAGCCGGAGACATTTTGTCTGTAGCGTTCCTTGGGACGCTGCGTGAATTAAATGCCATCACCTCTTCTTTTAAATAAATAGGAGAGAAGGTTGCTTTACTTTCACACGAATTCTTCAGTCTCCTCTCTTAGTACATCATGTTTGAGGCGAGGATTGGGGCAAAGGAGCTCTCTCCGCCACAAAAGCGCTGTGTCTTCCTGAGACTCCAGATAGTGAGGTACAGGCCAAGGAGGCGTAGACTCAAGAGAATATTTCAATTCGAGAGAGGGGAAAGGATGTTTCTCCTTCTTTTAGTCAAAATCCGAAGCAGGTTCTGGTCATGCCAGATTTTTGGCATGCCCGAAGAAGGAATTTCCGCCATCAGCGCCGTCTGCCTTGTAGCAGGCAAATTTCTGCGGGGGCTTCCCAACTGCCGGCTCCCTGCATCTTTGCTGTAGATGGTGTTAGCCTGAGGTCAGGTTCTTTGGCTGCCTGAGTTATGGGCATGTAGAAGCGTCGAGGAATAGTTTCCTTAGACGACATTTTGGAACAGTAGCCAACCTCTCCTCTGAGATATCTCCTCGGCATCATCTTTACTTTTTTGTGCTTTTCTTTTGCTTACGCAGTTAACTCTAATGTAAGCTGGTTTCAGCTTCTATTGTACACTGTACTGTTCTTTTGTCTTAATAAAAGATGTGTTTATTTCTTTATGCATATGTTATTATTATTTTTTTTTGCAACAACCACATTGGGCCTGAATATTAAGTCTAAATATGCCTTTAACAATATTCTGGACGGAGGAACACTTCAATACAAACCCTTATTAGTTTAAACTCGCAAATATTATCAAGTATAACAATGGTAATCCTCAATAGATTGAATTTATGGAACTAACCGAGATAGCAGCTGAGCGCTGCGTGATGCACGCTAGACGAATATCCGAGAGAGCAGTCGAGCAGCGATGGACTTGGATCGTGCCCTTGGGACAACATACTGTGCCGTATCGTATTAGCCCCTTTGGCACTGGGGATCTGCGGGTAGACCGGGGAACCCGTGCAATTAAAGACTGACCCAACTGTTGACGAGAAGTCATCTTGGGATGGATTTTAATGCTCTGGTAACAGTTTTTATTTTGTGTACTTGGTTTCCCCATAGGCTTGAGTCCGAGGACCATGCAAGGCCCTGGTTCTGTCCAAAACTTCCAAGATTTCTTTTATGTACTTGGTTTCCCCATAGCTTGAGTCTGAGGACCATGCAAGGCCTTGGTTCTGTCCAAAACTTATGATTCTTTTTTGTACTTGGTTTCCCCATAGGCTTGAGTCCGAGGAACATGCAAGGCCTTGGTTCTGTCCAAAACTTGTAAGATTTCCTTTTTGTACTTGGTTTCCCCATAGGCTTGAGTCCGAGGACCATGCAAGGCCTTGGGTCTGTCCAAAACTTGTAATTTTTCTTTTTTGTACTTGGTTTCCCCATGGGCTTGAGTACGTGCCATGCAAGGCCTTGGTTCTGTCCAAAACTTATGATCTTTTTATGTACTTGGCTTTCCCATAGGCTTGAGTCCGTGGACCATGCAGGCCTTGGTTCTGTCAAACTTTGATCTGTTTATGTACTTGGTTTCCCATAGGAAATTTAGTCGAGGACGCTGCAAGCCTTGTTCTGTCAAAACTTATGATCTTTTTTATGTATTGGTTTCCCCATAGCTTGAAGTCCAAGGACCTGCAAGCCCCTCTTGGTTTTGTCCAAATATGATTCTTTTTATGTACTTGGTTTCCCCATAAGGCTTGAGTCCCGTGGACCATGCAAGGCCTTGGGTTCTGTCCAAAACTTTATGATCTTTTTATGTAGCTTGGTTTCCCCATAGGCTTGAGTCCGAGGACCAATGCAAGGCCTTGGTTTCTGTCCAAACTTATGATCTTTTTATGTACATTGGTTTCCCATAGGCTTGAGTCCGTGGTACCATGCAAGGCCTTTGGTTTCTTGTCCAAAACTTTATGATCTTTTTTATGTACTTGGTTTCCCCATAGGCTTAGTCCGTGGACCATGCAAGGCCTTGGTTCTGTCCAAAACTTATGATCTTTTTATGTATTGTTTCCCATAGGCTTGAAGTCCGTGGACCATGCAAGGGCCTTGGTTCTGTCAAAATAATGATCTTTTATGTACTTGGTTTCCCCATAGGCTTGAGTCCGAGGACCATGCAAGGCTTTGGTTCTGTCCAAAACTTATGATCTTTTTAATGTACTTGGTTTCCCCATAGGCTTGAGTCCGAGGACCATGCAAGGCCTTGATTCTGTCCAAAACTTATGATCTTTTTAATGTACTTGGTTTCCCCATAGGCTTGAGTCCGAGGACCATGCAAGGCCTTGGTTCTGTCCAAAACTTATGATCTTTTTATGTATTTGGTTTCCCCATAGGCTTGAGTCCGTGGACCATGCAAGGCCTTGGTTCTGTCCAAAACTTATGATCTTTTATGTACTTGGTTTCCCCATAGGCTTGAGTCCGTGGACCATACAAGGCCTTGGTTCTGTCCAAAACTTATGATCTTTTATGTACTTGGTTTCCCCATAGGCTTGAGTCCGAGGACCATACAAGGCCTTGGTTCTGTCCAAAACTTATGATCTTTTATGTACTTGGTTTCCCCATAGGCTTGAGTCCGTGGACCATGCAAGGCCTTGGTTCTGTCCAAAACTTATGATCTTTTATGTACTTGGTTTCCCCATAGGCTTGAGTCCGTGGACCATGCAAGGCCTTGGTTCTGTCCAAAACTTATGATCTTTTATGTACTTGGTTTCCCCATAGGCTTGAGTCCGAGGACCATGCAAGGCCTTGGTTCTGTCCAAAACTTATGATCTTTTTATGTACTTGGTTTCCCCATAGGCTTGAGTCCGTGGACCATGCAAGGCCTTGGTTCTGTCCAAAACTTATGAGATTTCTTTTGTTTATTTTATTTTTCAACCACCAGCCCTTTCACCAAGGCGGGGATAGTTGGCCTGAGGCCGGAAGCCCCTAGAGACGCCCGTGCCCTTAGCACTGCGAGGCGTATCCCCTAGCAGAAGCTTACGTCGGAGCGACAACTATATGTCGCCGGAGACGGGGGAAATCCTGGAAATTTCTGCTTGCTAGAGAGCTGACTCCACCGCCACCTGCGCCAACGCGCAAGCTTTCCCACAGACGGCGCCAATTGTAAGGACACAATTCTCTGGCGGCCCAATAAGGATATTGGGCTCGCGTACGAAAGATCCCTCACAATATGATTTGTAGAGAGTGGGCTTGAAAAGCTAGCCGCTGGTCACGGGGCGATGTCCGATCCTGGCTTTAGAGGAACTCAGGTAGAAAAAGGAGTTGGGCCTGAACATTTAAGCCCTAAGACGTCGCACCGTATGGGATGGGACTCCTCGGAGTTGATCCGAGGACCATTGAGGCCTTTCCCCGGTTATTCAACGACGGACTTTCTTCAGTGAAGTCCGGTGTTGTTGAGATGTTCTCCCCCATGTGATCTTTCTCCTCATTCGGTGGAATGCATCCCCCCTTGGTTTATTTCCTTTCTTCTTTTATACTCGTCCGTGTTCATTGTCCTTCGTCCACGTGTAGGGTCAATCTTTACAAGACTGATATTTGTCCCATCAGTCTAATCCCAGAATTGTTGGGTGTGGTTGATAAGGCTGCAGAGTACGGCTCTGTCATGGGTTGGGTCTTATCCGGAAGGGTAGTAAGGATAACTTCCCCAAGATATTTTAGATCTCCTTACAAATTCGTCCCTATACCAGTTTTATCCTTTCATTTTGGTGGGATTCAGGATCTGCCGAGGACCAAACTGTCCTCGGCTGCCTTCCAAAAATTGTTTTGTGCTCTGTACTGTAGAGCTTGGGCCACAGCTCTCCTCGGATTGGGCCTTCGGATTTTCCAGGAGCAATTGGACTTGGTCCTTAAATTATTGGGCCCCACAGTATGCATTTTACCTTATTACTATTTTTTTTAGAGAGCATTTTAATTTATAGTGTCCGTTTTTGATGATAATTCTTTATTATCAGACTAAGACATCAATCGATTTTTGGTATAGGCAGAGATTGAACCCTAAATCTTTTATTCAACTGTTAGAGATTTTACTAGTTAAACTAACTGTAACCTACATCTTATTACTATTTTTTATTTGATTGCCAACTTTTTTTTTTTTTTTTTTTTTGTAATATACGGTCCACATCCCAACATTATAATTTTCTGTCACATCAAATTCCCTTACAAGCTAGTTGCATCTAATCACATTAGTTTGTTGCTGGGAGTGGTCGAGATTTTTAAAATGGGTAGGGTCATTGTAAGGAATAAGAATCAAAGGCAAAAACTTAAATAATGCACGCACATTAACATACCGACAACAAAAATAAAATAAGAATGAACGCGAGCATCATTACTTTATAGTAATGTAATATAAACACCAGCACAAACAGACCAAAAAAAAAAAAAAAAAAAACAACATTGGACTTGAAAATCATCCCAATAAATGAGGCACGCCACATTATTATTTGAGAATACTTGTGAAAAATATAGATAAAGATTGCAAGTTAGCACGAAAAGAGCATTATTTGGGCTTCTCTCTCTAATGGCGTCAAATAACTCGGTGAAAATACTTGAGGTTTGCCGAGTGACTCCATTACCAAGCTCACAAGCTTCAGCTACCCCAAGTTCTCTCCTCCTCACCTTCTTTGACATACTTTGGCTTAGATTTCCGCCAGTGGATCGAGTTTTCTTTTATGAAATCTCTTCTACTAACACAAGCTTCATGGATTCCATTCTTCCAAAACTCAAGCACTCACTCTCCCTAACACTTCATCACTTTCTCCCTCTTACAGGTACCTTCATTTGGCCTCAAGACTCCCTCAAACCTATCATCAGTTACACAGAGAATGATTCAGTTTCACTCACTGTAGCCGAGTCCAATGCCAATTTCTATCATCTCTCAGGCAACAACTTTGTTGAAGCTGTGGAATACCATCCTCTTGTACCTGACTTGGCAACATCCCATGAACAAGCCCCAGTATTGGCGTTGCAAGTCACGGCGTTCTCAAACTGTGGGTTTTGCATTGGAATTACTGCACACCATGCTTTTCTTGACGGAAAAAGCTCAACCATGTTTATGAAAGCATGGGCTCACTTGTGCAAACTTGGCGGAAATGCTTTGTCTTTGGTACCTGAGCTAACACCATGCTTTGATAGGATGGTTATCAAGGACCCGGCTGGGCTTGAGTCAATCTACTTGAACGGGTGGTTGAACCATGATGGACCACACAACAAGAGCTTGAAGGTGTGGGAACTAAAAACACCACCAGGTGTGGTACGTGGTGCATTTGAGTTGACTCGTACAAAATTAGAGAAGCTCAGGCAGTTGATAACCAATATACTGGAGAAGAACAATGGACAAGAACAACCAGTTCCCTTATCAAGGTTAATCCTAACATTTGCCTACACATGGGTTTGTCTAGCTAAGGTAGAAGGACTAAGGGACAACAAAATACATCTTGTGATTAATGTAGATGCTAGGTCTCGCTTAGAACCTCCTGTGCCTGGGAATTATTTTGGAAATTGCCTTACTGGTTGTGTTGCAATTGCAGAGAGAAATGACCTTTTGGGTGAAAAGGGAGTGGCTATGGCTGCGAAGGCTATAATTGAAGCCATAAGAAGTTTGGATTATGGGGTCCTAAAAAGTGCTGAAAAATTGTTGTCACTACTGCTCACTGTAAAGAAAGACAATATATCTGATAGAGTATTTGGAATTGCTGGGTCACCTCGATTTGAGCTTTACAATATAGATTTTGGATGGGGAAAGCCAACGAAGGTAGAGATGATTTCTATAGATAAAACAGGCGCAGTACGTGTTTCGGAAACTAGAGATGGTGCTGGAGGAATTGAAATAGGGGTGGTTTTAAATAAAAATGTAATGGAAGAATTGCTTCAGTATTTGCCAAGGGTCTTGAAATCCTGTAAAGTTACATGTGACTTGCAAGGTTATGCATGTAAGAGATCGAGACGATGTGTGAACTGTGAGGCCATTTTGGTTGATTTGATATTTTTGTTTTGTGTAATGTCAACACAGTTTGTGATCCAATATATTAAAGTCTTTTGTCAGGTTCATGAAAAGCAAGGGTGCTGATGATCCGGTCATAGCAGGTTGTTCTTAATGAATTGAATGTACTAGTGTCAGTTAACGATAAAGAGATCTTAGCTTTAGAATTGGTGTCAGTCACAATTATAATATTTGCTTGATGATTCTATTCTATATATAGCTTTCAGATATGTAAATAAAATGCATATTGTGCACTCTCTCTTTGTTTCTTTTTTTTAATTGTCCTTTATTATTAGTTAGATGGAAAGTGAAAACTAATGTTCTTAATTAACAGTAAATAGAATTGGTCCAAAGTCCATAAGGTAGTAAGGGGCGAACTGATTTGTGGAGAGGAATTGAAGACATTTTAAATTTTAAAAGTATCACCTCCGATAGTACATGCTAATTTTGTACGTTCACATGTCTGTATGCTTACTAAGGGCTTTGTAATTGAACTAGCACCCTTGAGAGAAAATGGTTTGAGCAGCAGGATTAATAGCATATTGTAATTATTTAGTATAAAAAAAACATGTTTGTATGCCCACATGCATGGATGTACACAAGTTTGTATTCTCAAATTTTTAGATGTTCATATACTTAGTTGCTCACATGTTTTTAGATTTAATATTTAGATGGTGTTGTAGGGAATTAAACCCGAAATTCCCAACCTGTGAGAAACAAAAATTAGAGAAAACACATGTTAAAGAAAACGATCACACGCACAAGATAATATTTACGTGGTTCGGCAATTTGCTTACATCCACGGAATTGTAAGGATTTCACTATTATCAGAGAAAAATACAAAGTGCGGCAGTATAGTATTTCTCACTCTCAACAATGACAACAACAATAAAAAACACCGTCGGTCCAAGCCTTCGCTTCATGGACTAAACCTCAAAAAATCTCCCATTAAAAACAATGTAACATTATTTGGGTCGTCAACCAAATCAAATAAAACTAGGCTTCACAAAACCCAACAAATCTCCCACTTGGAGACTAGTTTAATCACCAACATCAACCGCAATCCTCAAAAACACAATCCCTCATCCCTGTAACCCATCCTCTTGTCCTCAAGCTAGAAGGCCAATTGAAGCTGCACGCTGCTTTAGCTTCTCAATAGTGACACTCTTAGTCAACATGTCTGCCGGGTTCTTAGATCCACAAATCTTCTCAAGTATTACCAACTTATCTTCAACAAGGTAACAGATAAAGTGATATTTTGTCTGTATATGTTTCGACTTTGAATGAAAAGCCGAATTTTTAGCAAAAAAAATTACACTCTGACTGTCATTATGTAGAATGCCCATATCCTACTTCTTACCCAATTCATCTAAGAAGCCATGTAGCCAAATCATCTCCTTTCCAACTTCAGTTGCTGCAACATACTCAGCTTCTGTAGTAAACAAAGTAACAATATTTTGTAGATTTGAAGCCCATGATATAACTGTACCACCCAGAGTAAATATAAACTCAGTAATACTCTTTCTACTATCAATATCACCAGCAAAATCAGCATCTACATAATCTTGTAGTTTCAAACTTGCACTTGTGAAGCAAAGACATGTATCTGATGAACCTTTCAGATATCTCAGAATCCACTTGACTGCCTCCCAATGCTGCTTTCCTGGACTTCTCATGAATCTACTCACAACTCCCATTGCATGTGCAATGTCTAGCCTTGTATACACCATAACATACATCAAGCTGCCAATAGCTAAGGCATAGGGCACTTTGCTCATATGGTCCCTTTCTTCTTCTGTCTTCGGTGATTGTTACTTGCTTATTTTGAAATGACTACCCAAGGTTGTGCTCATTGGTTTAGCTTCATTCATGTTAAACTTGTTGAGAACTTTCTTCACATATTATGACTGTGAAAGCTTCAATGTACTATTAGCTTTGTCTCTAATGATTCTCATACGAAGGATTTGCTTTACAGCTCCTAAATCCTTCATTGCAAACTGCTTTGACAATTGCTTCTTTAGATCATTAATCTCTTCAATGCTAGACCCTACAATGAGCATATCATCCATATACAACAGTAAAATGATATAAGAATTTTCAAAGAACTTAACATAGCAACAGTGATCAGCTCCACATCTCTTGAACTTAATTCTATGCATAAAACTATCAAATTTCTTGTATCACTGTCTAGGAGCTTGTTTTAAGCCATACAAGCTCTTTCGCAGTTTACAAACTAGATTCTCTTGTCCCAGAACAATGAACCCTTCTGGCTGAATCATGTAAATGTTTTCCTTCAAGTCACTATGAAGGAATGCCGTCTTTACATCTAAATGCTCAAGATGTAAATTTTCTGTAGCCACTATTCCCATTACCAGTCTAATTGTTGACATCTTCACAACTGTAGAAAATAACTCTGAGTAGTCAATACCTTTCTTTTGCTAGAACCCTTTAACAACTAATCTGGCCCTGTAATGTTTTCTATCACCATGCTCATTCTTTATTCTGTATAACCACTTGTTGTGCAAAGCCTTCTTTCCTACTAGCAATTTAGTCAATTCCCATGTCTGATTCCCTAACAAGGAATCCATCTCATCCTTCATGGCTAACTCCCACTTGCTTGAATTTTCATCCTACAAGGCTTCTTCATAACACTTTGGCTCATTACTGTTAGTCAACAGGGGATAATTTAGAGTGGGTGAATGACGTTGTGGAGGTCTAATGGTCCTGGAAGATCTACGGACTTTAGCTACAGGTGTACTTTGATATACCTGTGAATCTATATTCTCCTTATCTTCTTCACCCCTTTTTTGGACAATACTTTTAGTCAATTCATCTAAGTTGACAAACTTAGATTTTTTTTGATCTATCTCTATAACATCTGACACTACAGTTGACCTGTCCTTATACATACTCTGTTCATTAAATATCACATTTCTACTTCTGATGTTTTTCCTGTTTTGATTATCCTAAAACCTATAGCCAAATTTCTCATCACCATAGCCAATGAAAAAACATATTTTAAACTTTGCATCAAGTTTACTATGAGCATTAGAATCAATATGAACATAAGAAACACAACTAAAAACTTTTAAATGTGAAAACCTTACCTCTTTACCGTTCCAAACCTCCTCAAGAAGTCTGAACTCCATGGGAATTGATGGTCCTCGGTTTATCAGGTAAGTTGCAGTGCTAACGGTATTAGGCCAGAAAGTTTTTGGTAGTCCAGTATGCAATCTCGTACTTTTAGCACGATCATTGAGAGTTTTGTTCATACGCTCAGCCACACCATTTTGCTGTGGTGTCTTAGGAATGGTCTTCCCCATCTTAATTCCTTGTGCAGCACAATACTTACTGAACCCTCCATCTATGTACTATCCTCCATTATCTGACCTTAAACATTTTACTTTCAAACTTGTTTCTGTCTCAACCATGACCTTCCACTTCTTAAAAGTTTCAAATACATTTGATTTATTTTTCAGAAAATAAAACCATACATTTCTACTTAAGTCATCAATGAAAGTGATGTAGTACCTTGAACCTCCAAGGGATGCAACCGAAGAAGGCCCCCAAAAATCAGTGTGTACTAACTCCAATTTTTCAGCCTTCAGTGTTCTGCTAGTTTTTAAGAAGCTCACATTTTTCTGCTTTCCTAAGATGCAGCTTTCACACATGTCAAAATCAATGGACTTCAATTCTGGTAGTTTTCTTCTTGACAACAACATCTTCACCCTTTTCTCACTCATGTGACCAAGTCTGCAGTGCTATAGGCTTGTGTCAGTACTTGCTTCAGCAACTACAATTGTGTCTCTTGGACTTTAGGTCATATATAGAGTACCAGTCTTCTTTCCACGAGCCAATACTCTGGCTCCTTTTGCAACCTTCCAAGTACCATCAACAAATAGTATTGCATGCCCTTCATCATCAAGTTGTCCAATAGAAATCAGATTCCTCCTCAGGTCAGGAATATGTCGAACCTTCTCTAGTAACCAAAAAGACTCATTGGGAAACAATATACGAACATCTCTCATACCCACAACATCCAAGGCTATACCATCTGCCAAATATACCTTACCAAAATCACCTGCAGCATAGTTTTGTATGATTTCTCGGTGTGGAGTGGTATGAAACGAAACTCCTGAGCTCAAAACCCAATCATCAAGTGGATTATCTACTACAAGAAGTAATGCATCTTGTGCCTCTTCTGTTACAATATTAGCAGAATCATCTTCATTCTTCTTCTTAGGACTTTTGCATTGCCTTCTAAAGTGGCTCGTTTTCCCACAGTTCCAGTATTGTACTTGTTAGCCTGACCTAGATTTACTTCTATTCCGATTAGAATTTCTGGATTTTGATCTGCCCCGATTTAAATTTCTGTCATTACCTCTACCTCTTGTCTCAAGGTTTAAAGCAAAACCAGATCTTGAGGTTTCACCTGCATCTCTTTTGTGAATCTCTGTAGCTAGAATTAAATCTCGTATGTCATTGTACTTCAGCTTTTCCTTTCCTATAGAATTGCTTACTTCCATCCTCATTACCTCCCAATTGTTTGGCAAAGAAGCCAAAATGATAAGTGCATGGATCTCATCATCAAAATCAATTTCTATAGATAACAATTGATTTGTGATAGTGTTAAATTCATTCAGATGTTGTGCTACTGATGCATTTTCTGCCATTTTTAGATTGAATAGTTTCTTCATCGAATCACCTTGTTGTTTGCTGATGGCTTTTCATACATACCAGATAAAGCCTTCAACAAATTGCTATGGTCTTCTACTTTACAACATTGTGTGCAACAGACCTAGACAGGGTTAACCTGATAATTTTCAGTACCTGTTTGTCAAAAAAAGTCAATTCCTTAGCCTTCATAGTCTTAGGTTTTGTCCCCAAAAGAGGCAGATGCAATTTCTTCCCATAGAGATAATCTTCAATTTGCATCCTTCAATACGTGAAGTCTGTGCCATCGAACTTTTCTATTCTAGACGCCTTTCCTGCATCCTCTGCCATTGCTTACACTCAAACCTAACCCTAGGCTCTTATACCAGTTGTAGAGAATTAAACCCGAAGATCCTAACCTGTGAGAAACAAAAACTAAAGAAAACACATGCCAAAGAAAACAATTACACGCATAAGACAATATTTACGTTGTTCGGCAATTTGCCTACGTCCACGAAGTTACAGGGATTTCACTATTATCAGGAAAAAATAAAAAGTGCGGCAGTATAGTATTTCTCACTCTCAACAATGACAACAACAACAAAAAACCCTAATCACCAAAGCTGGGTTTTCTACATCTTGCGCACAGGATTCACAATGTGCTACAAAACGAGCCAAAATTTTTTTTTCTAAGGGCAACATTATTTGGGTCAGGTCAGGTCGTCAATTAGATTAAATAAAATTATGCTCCACAAAGCCCAACAGGTGTATTTTATGTACTATATCTTTCTTGCCTCATTGTTTGGCATCCGTCTGTAGTTTAGAATTTAGGGTAAGATGTGAATGCATGTATAAATGATTTTAAAAGCATTAATTCAACAATTTCATGATTTGATCAAATAATTGAATGAATGTCCTCATTAAATTTTCAATATCTTCCAAAATTATTGTTTCAATTCAAATTTGCTCATGCATTTTAAAGAACATCCCTCCAATTATCCATTAATGTCTTATTATATAATCTTTGTTCTAAGTTTAGCCCTTAAAGAAAAGATTTTATCATTAATTATTGTTGATGGTTTACCCTTTGCTTAATTGGCATTTGAGTTTGAATTTAAATGTGATAGATTAGATCACTAAGGCTTTAACGATAATAAGAGTAGTGCTACAGTCACAAATTATTTTACAACATTTTTACAAACTGTTGTTGTGGCCAACTTCTTATTGGTTCTCATATGGGCCCACCAATAACATTAATTTTTTTTTATTTACCAATGATCACTCACCATATCAACAATTTGCAAATTTTTTTATAAAAAAGTTTATATCTCTAGCATTTTTCTAATAATAATTGTAGAAGATTATTTATTTGACTAGGCAATTATGACTTGATTGGCTTTAATCATGGAAAATATTTATTCCCGCTGTCCCAATTTATTTGTTTTGTTTCAAAAATACAACTTTTTAAGGGAACATCATTTATTTTCTTGTTTGCTGTATAAAAATGCATAAGTTTCCAGAACTATCCTTAAATAAATTTATCAAAAATAGTTTTGGAAATAAAATAGGGGCATAATAGGAATATTATCAAATTAATGGTTTTTAATTTTAGAAATAGGATAATATTTTGGGACACCCCAAAATGGAATAGAGGACAAATAAATTAGGATGGAGGGAGTAGTATTTATTAGGCAATTAAGATATTTCCTTTTAATACATTAGAATCAAATTTGAAAGGAAAATATCTTAGGGAAATTTTTTTAGCCTTTAATGCTTTTAAGATCTCTTCCTGTTTCCAAATTGTTAACTAATGAACTCTTTATTAATTATTAAGCAATCCTAAAGTGTATGAAATCATTTCTCCAAAAAAAAAAAAAAAAGAACTCTATGAAATCTTATACAAAAAATGGAAATTTCTATGTCAATTAAAAGAAATTTAATATTTTTAGTATTTTGGGTTTTATTAAATTAAATTAACCAATAAAGTTGATTGCTAATATGAAAATAACATATAATTGAATAAAATATGATGATGTTCTATGAATCAGCAGGCTGGATGCTCCGGATCTTGATGATTTTGAAGACCTGAAAGATAAAAACAAGGAATCAAAGGAGATCGGGGTTGACCGGCCACAAACCCTCCAATGATATAGTCAATTTCTCTCTTTTAGAATATAGAATTCCAAAATTCTGGGAGTTGTGTAAAGGAAAAACTTGCCTTTATTTTGTCGGGGATGAGTGTATATATAGTGCTATGGAGGCAGTTACTTGTCTGGTAACTTCCCCCACATTTGTGGAGATTAAAGGATAACTGCCATTGGAAGTTAAATATTCAATAAGAAGTTACAATGATACATCAAGATCTTACCACGTGGTTTGATTCATCTGTTCATGTAGATGGAACCTATATTGAGGGTCGTCCATGTCTGGACAACCTCATAAGGTCTAGACGACCTCACCAGGTTTGGACGAGGCTTTCTTAAGGATCCACGTCTGAGGGTGAGGGAGCGACATGATTACCATGGTATTCCACGTCCCATGAACTACTATTCCAAGACGAGTTCACATTCTGTGGACGACTATTCAAGGACGAGCCATACTTCGAAGTCTTACCCATCAATTGCCCCTTAGTCCTTGTGTTGTCTGTAATAAGAATGTTTTTTATTTTTTTTTTCTCTCTCTCTATATATTTTATGTATTATTTATTATTATTATTTTTTTATCTTTATTTTTATTTATTTATTTTTGACATGTGGCTTAATCAAGCGTGTTTCAATCACGGCTTTTCGTCTTTCGAGAAATGCCACGTGGCTTATTCTGGTTGGTCCTGTCGCTTCGGATATTGAACCTTATTGACTATAAATAGTAGAATTCCTCTCCTACCTTTCTCATTTTGAAAATTTTCCTCCTTGACCTTTGCCGTCTAGAGCCTCGTCTAGAAGTTTCTCCGTGTCCATAGTCCTCTTCTGTCTAGAGCCAGGTATTCTCTCCTCTCTCATCTTTAGGTTTTTCTTTAAGTTTTCGAAACAATGTCCGAAACTGTTATCTCCTCGTCTAGCAGTAGTATAGAAAAAGACATAGACAAGTATCACAATACCACCAATTATAATAGCTCTAGTAGTAGCACTAGTCATAGTGGTAGTGGGGGGAGTACTATGGATGAGGGATACACTTCTGGCGTCCCTGGAGTCCCCTTAGAAGTTCTTCAAGAACAACTTAGGAATGCTTCTGGGCCCCAGGCTGGCACCTCGTCGAGCGTCCCATCGTCTAGTCCTTTGGATGAGGTGGAGACTGTTTATAGTTGTGCAGTTGGCGTTTCTTCCAAGACAAGCAAACAAAGGCTTAATAACCTTAGGTCTTGGTACCAAATTCCTGACGCACTTAACCCTAGGTTACCCGTCCGTGGAGAATGGCGTTGCAACCCTCATCTTGGAATAGGTGTCTATAAGGCTTATTTTTTTGGAGGTTCTCAGGTTACCTTTGAATGCTTTTGCCAGGGAGTTACTTGTCAAATTAGGTTTAGGAGTGTGTCAGTTCAACCTAAATGCATGGAGATTGATTATCTCTATGCAAATTTCATTGAGGGAAGTATTTGGAAGGGATTGTCCTTTCACTGTGGACGAGTTTCTTTTTGCCACAAACCTTCAGAAGTAAATCAATTCCTTAGCTTTTATCAGTTTATAGCTAGGGGCAACGATTGTAGGTTAATCAAATCCCTAGTCTCATCTGACAGAAATTGGAAGACGGAATTTATCTTTGTCTCCGATTTCTGAGCTGGGCACCCTGTGGACGTTGGCAGGGACGCTTTTGCCCCTTATACAGGGGACTTAGGGAACCTTCGTCCTGAAGGTATGCCCCTCCCATTTTTTCTTTATTTTGTTATTATATAGATTACTATTATTATTTTTTGTATGTATGTGTTTAACCTTTATCTACTTATTGTTTTATAGCTATTGGACGGCCTTCTTTGAGCAAGTTCCATCGTGACCGCGTCCATAGGGCTCGTTTGCACGTTGATAGGGATTTCCATTCCTTATTCACCCTCAGGCATCTTGCCAAGTGGGGACTTGGTGTTGAACCATCTGACGAAGTTATCGTACACGAGGTTATAGTTCGTAGACGTAAGTTTAGACTTAAACACAAATATTATACACGGTATACTTATTAGGTTTAATTTTAATTTTCACTTAAACCATTTTTCAGGGATGGCGACTATGAAAGAAAACAAGGGGAAGGAAGCTGTGGACGAGGGGAACTGTCCTAAGATCCAGTCCCAAGCTCGTCCTTCCGCTGGGGACAAAAAGGACGTCTTTGTCCAAGAACCTTGACCTGGGAAATCTTCCCAGTCGTCGAGGGAAAAAGGCTAAACATGGGTCATCCCAGATAGTTAAGCCTACTCTTCCTCCATCCTAACCACCCGTCCAGGTGTTTGATGTAGACTTGTCCACTCTTGTTGAGACTACCTTGTCTAAGGCTCCTTTGTCTAAGTCTACCGTGCTTGCCTTGTCCTAGCTTTCTCAAAGGGTCCCAACAAATATTATTGAAAATGAAGATCTGGCTTGGGAACATTCTGAGAAAGTTGTGTCTAGTGAGGACATAACTACATGTTATGATATGTCCTTGAAGGACTTTGAACACTCTGGTGTTCATGATCTTTTTAAGGTATGTGACTACCCTTTTATCTTGTCTGTTACTTTATAATTTTGTCTCGTCTAACCATCATCTCTTGTCTTTTACCTTTATATAGGCAATGTCAAAATTTATTGCGGTGTCTAGGCAGGCCACAGAATTGGACAAGACGAGGATTTTGTTGGAGACGAGGGTTCAAGAGGTGAGGGAAGAGTGTAAGAAATGGGCTGAGGTGGCGGCGAAGGCCAAGGATGAGACAAAGGCGCTACAAAACCACAGGAGTTGAAGACTGATGTCATAGAGAAGGACACTCGTCTTGATTACCTCCAAAAGAGGAATGACGAGTTGAGTGCCCTTCTCAAAAAAGCAAAGGGAGACGCAGTTGCAGAGTTCAAGGCGTCCAAGCAATTTACTGACATGCTAGACCGCAACTATGCAGCTGGGTTTGAAGATTTTAGGATGGATGCCATAGAGAAATTCCCTGAGATTGACTTCAGTTCTATCAAACTCAACCTTTGTGGTGCTGCTATAAGCTCCCTCCTCCAAACGAGTTCAGAAGACATCAATGTAAAGGATGATGCCAGTACTCAACCACCTCAGGACGCCCCTAACACTGACGCCCCTTCTGCCTGAAAACGAGACTTAAATATTTTGTTTATCCTTGCATTTTTCTTTTTATTTGGTCCATTGTTTTTGACCTTTTAATGTAACTTAAGTACATTTACTTCATCCACAATTTTAGGACAAGCTATCAAACAATTTGTTATTGCAAGGGTTTTGGGCGTAGGTTGTCCACCCTTTTAGTTAATGGATGAATGTTTAGTTTCACTATTTTCATTTGTTATCAAACATGTTATATGGACGAATGTCTTTTAGATTCATAACATTGTCTTCAACTTGGGCTCATTTGTGACGAGAGTTTAATTATGTTCAGCATTTTTCACCTTTCAAGTATAACTCGTCCATGAATGGTGTTTCTAATATTAGCCTTATATAGGCTTGCTACGACACTTCCTCTTGTCTATAGACTTAACGATTTCTTTCTAGTCTCTGGGTAAGTTGCCATATTTTTTCTCGTCCATTTGTTGGACGAGTCAGGTTTTAGCTTGTCTGTTGTTTAGATGAATACACATTAGGTTCATTTTTCTTTGCTTTATCCTCATTAAGGAAAGCTTATAGACGTTACATCCCTGCATCCAGAGAATTTACTCATCTTTGGCCTTAGCTTTTTTGCGAGTGAAATAATGGAGAATTTATATATAACATATATTTGAGAATTCAAACCACATTCATAATATAAATATCGTCTACAAGTATGGCACATACTTAGAAGCTAGTGCCTTATTCATACAAACATCAAAGTTCATGACTTCGTCTATAGTTAATTTGAAACTAACACACTTTTAAGGAGTTAAAACATAACACATAATGTCAACACACCCAACATAAAACATATATTCTGGCTCATCCAGAATTATAGGTCTTGTCCAGGGCAATGCTCGTCCAGTCTGACATCTTACTGATAATACCTTCTCAAGTGTTCAGCATTCCAAGGATGCCCCAATTTCCTCCCATCCAAGGTTTCCAAGTAGTAGGATCCTTGTCTTTTGCAATTGATAACCTTGTAGAGTCTTCCCAAGTGGGTCCCAATTTCCCATGAGCCGGGTTTCTTGTTGCCAAGAGACCTTTTTTAAGACGAGGTCCCCTATGTTGAAATGCTTGGGTTTTACCATTGCATCATATTGCCTAGCTATAAGGTTCTTATACCTTGCTGTCCTTTGTTTTACGTTCATCCTCACCTCGTCTATTAGATCAAGGTTAAGGCAAAGTTGCTCCTCATTATCCTCGTCTCGGTACTTCATTACCCTGTGATTGGCCATATGTACTTCTGCAGGTATCACTGCTTCACTTCCATAGACTAGCTTGCAAGGAGTTTCCCCTGTAGGGGTCCTTACCGTCGTCCTGTAGGCCCACAAAACACCTGGTAACTTATCTGGCCATACTCCTTTTGCCCATTCAAGCCGAGTCTTGATGATTTTCAACAAGGATCGGTTTGCCACTTCTACTTGGTTGTTTGCTTGAGGGTGGGTGGGTGAGAAGTAATGATTCTGAATTCCGAAGTGCTCGCAGAAGTCTTTGAAAAGTGCATTATCAAATTATCGTCCATTGTCTAATATCAATACTCTGGGCACCCCAAACCTGCACATAATATTCTTCCAGATGAAATTTTTGACATTTTGTTGGGTGATTTTAGCTAGGGGTTCTGCTTCTACCCACTTAGTAAAATAATCAATACCAACCACTAAATATTTCATCTGCTTGGTTCCAAGTGGGAAGGGACCCAAGATATCTAATCCTTATTGTGCGAAGGGCCATGGAGCCATCATTGGGGTGAGATACTCTGATGGTTGTCTGGGAATATTACTAAATCGTTGGCATTGATCACAAACTTTGACATATGCCTTGGCATTAGCTTGGATTGTTGGCCAGTAGTATCTTGCTCGGATGACCTTGTGGACAATTGATCTAGCTCCTGAATGATTGCCACATACTCCTTTATGCACCTCCCTCAATACATAATTTGCTTCGTCCGGGGCTAAACACCTTAGGTAAGGCCGGGAAAACCCTCTTTTGTATAGTACCTCGTCCATGAGGACGTACCTAGCTGATCTGATTTTGAGCTTTTTGGCCTCGACTTTCCTCTCTAGAAGCTTTCTGTCCTTCAGGTATGATATTATTGGAGTCATCCAATTTTCTTCGCCTTCTATCTGCTGTACTTCTGGAAAATCTATGCTGGGCAGGTATTGAATTTCATCAAACTCGTCCATTGTTTCACTCGTTGAGGCTTCCTTCGCTAAAGTATTTGCTTCCATGTTCTCTTCTCTTGGGATCTGAATGAAATCAGCTTCCTTAAACTTCTTTACAAGGTGTACCACCTTATTAAAATATTTCTTCATTCGTTCTTCCTTGGCTTCACATGTCCCATTTATTTGGCCCATGACTAGCTGAGAGTCTCCCAAGACGAGTATCGATTCTGCTTCCACAGACCTAGCCAGCTCCAGCCCTTTAAGAAGAGCTTCATACTCAACTTCATTGTTGGATGTTTGATACTGTAGACGAACCTTGTGCTTCAATTTATCTCCTTCCAGGGATCGTAAAACAACTCCTATTCCTCCTGCATGTTATGTAGACGATCCATTCACACGGACGATCCCTTTGGGTTGGTACTTGATGTTGAATTCGCTGAGCTCGATAACCCATTGGATCAGTCGTCCTGCAACTTCCAACTTGTTCATTGCCATCTTGAGCGAATGGTCCGTCATGACATTGATGAAATGAGCTTGGAAGTAATGTCTCAACTTCCTGGAAGTTGTTATTAGTGCAAAGGCCAATTTTTCTATCAGTGGATATTGTCCTTCTACTCCTCTGAGCGCTTTGCTTGTATAGTAGATTGGCTTCTGCACCCTTCCTTCTTCTCTGATCAATGCTGAACTTACAGCATATGGAGTCACTACGAAGTACAAGTACAATTCCTCTCCCAACATAGACAGACTCAGCAAGGGGGCTGTAGTGAGATATGTCTTCAGGTCTGGGAAAGATTTTTGACACTCGTTCGTCCATTCAAATGCCTTTCTAAGAACCTTAAAAAATGGCAAACATTTGTCAGTAGCTTTAAAGACAAACTTGTTAAGAGTAGCAACTCATCCGGTAAGAGATTGGACTTCTTTGATGCTTTGCGGAGGCTTTATATCCAGTATTGCTTGTATCTTATCAGGATTCGCCTCAATTCCTCTATACGAAACCATGAATCTGAGGAACTTTCCTAATGAAACCCCGAAAGTGCATTTGCTGGGGTTCAACTTTATGTTGTACTGCCTAAGTGTGTCAAAGGTTTCTTGCAGTCCATCTAAGTGCTTTCCCTCGTCCAGACTCTTTACCAACATGTCATCCACATAGACATCCACGTTCCATCCAATCTGTGGATGAAACATATGGTTAACCAACCTTTGATATGTTGCCACTACGTTCTTCAAACCGAAGGGCATCACTTTGTAACAAAATAAGCCTTGACTGGTGATAAAGGACGTCTTCTCTTGGTCTGCCTCATCCATCCTTATTTGCTTGTATCTGGAGAAAGCATCCATAAAACTAAGCAGCTTGTGACTTGCAGTAGAATCTACCAACTGGTCAATGTGCGACAATGGATAACTATCCTTGGGGTAAGCTTTGTTTAGATCAGTGAAATCTATGCACATTCTCCACTTGCCATTTGCCTTCTTGACCATTACTACATTGGCTAACCAATCTGGATAATAAACCTCTCGAATAAACTTCGTTGTGGCCAATTTCTGCACTTATTCCTTTATAGCATTGTCTCTCTCAGGGAAAAATACTCTTTTCTTCTATCATATGGGTTTAAAGGAAGGATATACATTCAAACGGTGGGTAATGACACTAGGGTCTAAACCTGGCATATCCTTATGGCTCTAAGCAAACACATCAGTACTCTTCTTCAAAAAACGGACGAGATCCTGTTTAGTTTTTTCTTCTAAATCCACTCCAACCCTGGTACACCTCTCAGGGTTATTCTCGTCCAGGAAAATATTCTCTAATGTTTCAGTGGGCTTGGCCACAACTCTTATTTCCTCAATATTCATCATCTGAACTTGCTCGTCCATGGCCAACATGGCTAGGTAGCATTCTTTTATTGCCAACTGATCTCCCTGCACTTGTCCTATCCCATGCTCCGTTGGAAATTTGACTGACAAGTGGTAAGTAGACGTAACTGCTTTCCAACTATTTAGAGTTGGTCTTCCAATTATAGCATTGTAGGAGGATGAACAATCTACCATCAAGAAATTCACATCCTTGGCTACCTGTTGTGGATATGCCCCCACCACCACAGGTAATGTGATAGTGCCCACAGGCTGCACTTTCATTCCACCGAAACCTACCAAGGGTGAGTTTACTAGACGAAGTTGGGTCTTATCTGAGCCTTTTTGCTGAAAGGCAGGGTAATATAAAATATTTGCTGAACTTCCATTATCCACCAACATCCTCCTAGTTGTATAGTCGGCAATAAGAAAAGTGTTGATGGCCATTTCGGAAGCCCAAGTGGAAGGGAGAAGCCCAACAACACTGACAGAAAAGAGCTGGCAAATGGATAGAAAACCCATTAAGCCCAAACGGCAGAAATAATGGATCACAAGTCCATGAGATAAACAAATGGGTTTGGAGGAGGTAAATGGGCTTAAAAAAGCTCGGAAAGAGAGAAAAAGCAAATTATGGGTAGTATATGATGTGGAATAGTAAGAATGGGCCGCGGTAGGCTCAAAGTAATGAAAGTAAAGAAGGTAAGGGGTTGATAGCAAGCCTATGAACCTCAAGGATAAGGAATAATGTAATTGGGCTGGGGAAGCCCAAAGAATTCAGTAAAAACCCGTGATAATGCAAAGTTAAGAAAAGGACCGAGGAAGCCCAAGGGAAGCAAATGGGCCCAAGACGTTCAAGGGAAAACAAATGGGACACAGGAGCCTGCCAATGATGTAACAAAAGAACCAATGGCCTTGCTGGGCCATTAGGAGAAGAATGAACAGCAGGCCCAACGAGGCCTAGCCAAATTAGGATAACAACAACAAGCACCACAGTATTGGAGAATTGAAAGCCAAGAAATAGAAAACGAGGATTAAGAAAGAAAAAAAGATAAGAAAAGAGGAATATTAGAAAAGAAGGAAAGAAAAAGATAGAGAGTTAGAACGGCAGGCATGCACCAATAGGTTGATTCCCTCTCTCCTTCTCAAAATCTTGCTCTCTGCTGGAAACAAAAGGTGTTCTTGTGTACCAACCATTCAGGTCCACTTCCCTCAAAGTGATTAATTTCCACGGCAGGATCTCCCTGAGAGATTATTCACTTTGAGAAGAGGTGTTCTTCCTTCTATGATTTTGGTCATGAGGATCAGATTTGATCTGATTTGTTTCCTCTCTAAATCAACTCATATACTACTCACTTGTTCCCCTTACTTTTCTTATAAAATAATTGTTGTTAAAACTATGGTTATCTTTTTCTTAAGTAAGGATTATCTGTTTACCTTAATAAAGATCTCAAAGTCTTTGATTTTATTATTATTATTATATTTGCCTGCCGCAAAGTTTTGCCAGCCGTAAACATGCTCCCGGTAGACGAGGCATAGTTTGTGCACAAGCTGGACCAAGTTGAGTTGCAGTTGGACCGGTCTCAACTCCCTTACTCAGAATACTTTGGCCCAATATCTCAGGAGGCAGCCCAGCCCACTTTAACCACAAAAGGCCCACTACATTAAATTGGTGCTCCACTGGTATGAACCAAGGGCCTTTGCACAATATGATGGCAGGAAAGGAAGTGCAGTTGAGCACGTGAGCAAGTTTATTGATACTTTTGGCCCTTACACCGCAGACAGAGACTTATGTCTTCGAGAATTTTCCAACACCTGGTACATTGGCCTAAAGCCAAGATCGATCCCAACTTGGGATGACATGGTAGATGTATTTTGCACTAAGTACTTCCACAGGGAAGAAAAAGTAACACTTGCAACCCTGAAAGTAACCAAGCAAAGGAATGACGAACATTTGATGGAATACATCAAAAGATTCAGGGACATAGCACTTGATTGCTATGATCATTGTGAAGAAAGAACATTGGTGGAAATATGTATGACAAATATGATTAGGGAGTACAGGGCAGTCTTGGTAAACTTAGAAATCTTCCAGTTTGTGCAGTTGTTGCAAAAGGCCAGAAAGACTGCCTAGTTCGTAAAACCAAGTTCGGACAAAAGAAACGCTCCGCAAGCTATGGCAGTATCCACTTGCGAGTGGAGAAGGAAGACTGATGGAAGGGAATACGATACTCCACCACCAATACCATGCACTCCAAACGAATTAGATGTGTTGCTAGACAAGTAAATAGCAGATGGAATTTTCAAGCCTAATCAAGTTTCCAAAGAACCCACAGAAGAGGAGTGGAGGGACCCTCGCTTCTGCCATTTGCACAACTACGTGCAACATCCTACCACAGAGTGTTAGGCGCTCCGTAGATTGGTGCACCGCAGAATTAAAGAAGGGACTCTAAAATTATCCCAGGTTCAAAGAAACCCACTCCCAAACCACAAAGGGAAGGGTGTAGCAGCGGTGGTGATTTGCGTAAATCCAAGGGTAGACGAAGAAGAAAATCTAGTCCTGCCTGCCGCAACAATTACCACTTTGTAGTGGAGCTCCAAATTCAAAAATTTATTTGACCAGTTGGGGCTCATAACAAAGGAAAGAAAGATAGCCACGGTGGCTCTAGTGAGCATCGCCTCTGGGGCAGGAGTAGAATGCTTATCAACGAAAGTCCCAGTTGACAGAGCCCTCCTATAGGAGTCAACCGAGATCACTTTTAGTAATGAGGACATGGAAGTGGGATACCTAGATCACCGGAGGCCCCTCTACTTGGCGGCATCTATAAATCAAATCCCTATCAAGAGAGCCTTGGTAGATACAAGTGTTCTGTAAATCTCATTCCATTGAGCACTTTACAAGCAGTAGGATTTTCGAAAAGAAAGATTTAGGGATGCCCAATGGAAGTGACAGGTTTTGGCAGAAGAGGCGAGTACATTGCAGGCCACATTCAATTATGGTTGAAAGTGGGCCCCATAGCTTATTTAGTGCGGTTCCATGTGGTGAAAATGGAGCTCTCCTATCATGTGCTTTTAGGGAGGCCATGGTTGCATAAACATCGATTGGTCCCGTCCACCTATCACCAGTGTGTAAAAGGAAGGCTGAACGGCAGGATGATACGCATAGCAGCAAATCCCTCGCCGTTCGAACAGGTAGAAGCTCATTTATTAGAAACGATGTTCTACGACCAATGGGCTCCGTCTGGGGAAAGCTTAGTATCAAAGCCACGAGGTACCTCCGTGCCTAAGTGGGAAGATGTTCAAGGTGACCTAGAGCTTGACTTAAGGGAGTTGCTAGCACAAAAGAAGAAAAGGAAAGAAGCATCCGCTGCAGAATCAGATGACACACCCTAATGTGTCAGGGTCTGAGACCCTGATGGCAGGATTGTGTACAAATTATGAAGGCACACGGGGCCCACGAGTGAAATACAAGCAGGCCCCACCTAAGAGGGGCAGCGCAAGAGTTTGGTGTGTTGCGTGACACAAGAAATTTCAGGGGAAGAAAGTAATAAAGAGAAAGATGAAAAAATAGCGGCAGAAAAGGAGGTGCAATTTGTGGCAGAAGAAGAGTTGGAGGAAGTTGACCTAGGGTCTGGTTCACAAGAACTAAGGCCTATCTCAATTAGTGCAAGTCTGACAGTAGAGGGAAAATCAAAGCTAATACTGCTGTTAAAAGAATTCAGAGACGTTTTCGCATGGGATTATAGTGAAATGCTAGGGCTAGACCTTAGGCTAGTGGTGCATACGATGAATATGGACCTAGAAGCCAAACCAGTGGCCTCACCTGCCAGAGTATTCCACACTGAAATAGAAGGGTAAATAGTCAAAGAAGTACAAAAATTGCTGGCCGCATGATTCATCAAGCATATTCAACACCCGCGTTGGCTATCCAACATAGTACCCGTGAAGAAGAAGAACGGGCAGATAAGATGTTGTGTAGATTTCAGAAATCTCAATAGGGCCTATCCTAAGGACAAGTTCCTACTTCCAAACATGGATTTACTAATAGATTCTACGGTAGGAAGCACCATGTTTTCATTCATGGATGGGTTCGATGAATACAATTAGATCAGAATGGCACCAAGGGAGGTGGAGAAAATTGCTTTTAGAACACCCATGGGCAACTTTTACTATACTATAATGCCTTTCAGGTTAAAAAATGTAGGTGCAACTTATCAACGAGCAATGACGGTCATATTTCATGACATGATGCATTAGGAACTAGAGGACTATGTGGACGACATAGTGGTTAAATCAAGGAGGAGAGAAGAGCACTTCCATGCGTTGAAAAGGGTATTTGAAAGGTGTAGAGCCTTCAAACTAAGAAAGAACCCTCTCAAGTGCGCATTTGGAGTGTCCTCAGGGAAGTTTCTGGGCTTCCTGGTGCACAGCAAGGGAATAGATGTGGACTCGACCAAAGCCATGGCCATAGCCACTATGAGACCATCAGCCACAGTAAAGGAGTTAAAGTGCTTCTTAGGGAAGGTCTTGTATATCCGGAGATTCATCCCTAGGTTGGCATCAATCACCTCTGCTTTTACCAAATTGCTCAGGAAAGGGCAAAGCTTTGAATGAGGAGAAATACAGTAGATGGCCTTCAAGAGGTTACAGCAGATCATGATGAACCTCCCAACGGTATAAGCCCCACTCCACAGAAAGCCATTGCTACTGTACTTGGCAGCCAACTCTTATGCCATTGGTGCATTGATCGCCCAAGAGGATGGAGGTGGTGTTGAACAACCAGTATACTACATTAGCCATGCTTTAAAAGATGTAGAAACTCATTACCCAAGGGCAGAAAGGGTGTGTTTGGCTATTGTGCATGCTTCGCAGAGATTACGCCATTATTTCTTGGCCTATGAAGTATGGCTGATGACCAAGTCCCATGCCATCAAGGCTCTGTTGCAGCAACCAATCCTCTCAGGTAGAATATCCCAGTGGTTGTTACAATTGTCACAGTATGACTTAAGAATAGGGACACCCAGGGCGGTGAAAAGCTAGGCTATAGCGGATCTATTAGCACAGTTTCCGGGAGAAAAGAATTTATACTGGACGATGAAGTTACAGGGGCAGTAGCCATGGCAGAAGAGGACAGAGAACAATGGGTAATGAAATTTGATGGGTCTTATACCACCCAATCAAGGGGAGTGAGAGTAGTTCTGTACCATGAAGAAGATAAGGCAGTAGTGCTATCATTCAAACTGGAATTCCCCTGTTCAAACAACATGGAAAAATATGAAGCCTATCTAACTGGGTTGGCCATGGCTCTTGAAATAGGAGTTAAGCACTTAAAGGTGATGGGTGATTCAAACCTGGTGAACTGCCAGGCCAAAGGGATCTTCTCCCTAAAAGAACCCAGCCTAGCCCCATACAGAGCAATGGCCTAAAAGATGGAGGAGAAATTTTCAACCTTCAAAATAAAGCATGCTCCAAGGAACGAAAACTGATTCGCAGATGCGTTGGCCGCAATAGGCTCGCAAATAATGTTCGAAAGGGATAACACCAGGGTAGTGGTCAGCAAGAGGGAATAATCCATTATTGAAGTGTTAAAGGGGATTGTTAGATCCCTATAAGGAAAGCCTTGATGAAAGAAGAAGGTGCCGCAGAATTGAAAGTGCTGAAAGGCTATGCCTTGGTGAGAGGAGAACTGTACTGTAGGATGCCTGGTGGGGTCTTGTCCAAATGCGTAGGACAGGAGGAGACCCATAGAAAATTGAAAGAAGTACATGACAAGACTTGTGGATCCTGTGGGGAGGTCAGCTTTTACCACAGACTTCAAAGGGCAGGCTTCTATTGGCCAAGCATGGGTAAAGATGCAGACTGAGTCCAAACCTAATGTGGGACCTGCCAGCTCGCATCAGAAAGAGAAGAAAGTTACGCTGTGTTCATCAGCAGAGGCTAGAGAAGCCCATTAGTGCAGTACTTGGCAGAAGGCATCTTGCCACAAAAGCACAGTGAAAGATACAAGCTTAGAAGGTTGGCAACATGCTACTTTTTGCATAACTCGGTTCTTTTGAAAAAAGGGTATGATGGTGACCCCTTAAGATGTTTGGGCTGTGAAGAAGTAAGAGAAATGATAAAAGAAGTGCATTCGGGAGAGTGTGGGGAGCACCAGGGGAAGAAAAAACTTTACAGATGCCTGTTGCAAATGGGCTACTACTAGCCTACCATGAAGAAGGATACGGCAGAATTTGTGAAAAAATGCCACAGTTGCCAAGTGCAAGCCAACTTGATTCACACTCACCCGCAGAACTTACATAGCATGGTCACCCATGGCCCTTCCATTTTGGGGGCTTGATTTGGTAGGGCTAGTTAACTTACCATCACGTGGATACATATGGATACTAGTGGATACGGAATACTTCACTAAGTGGGCAGAGGTAGTGCCACTCCGAAAGCCACAAGAGGAGCAGTGCCAAACCTCATCAATGAAAACATAATTGTGAGATTTGGAGTGCCCCACAGGATTGTCAGTGACAATGGTACACCGTTTGTCAATAGTGATGTAACGAAAATGCTGGAGTTCTACCAAGTCAAGCATCATCGTTCATCGCCTTATTACCCTCAAGGAAATGGGCAAGTAGAAGCAACAAACAAGATTCTCATAAATATCATCAGTAAAATGAGCCAAGAGTACACAGGAGGATGGGCAACGCACCTGCCAGACGCCCTTTGGGCTTATAGAAAATCACCAAAGTCTGCCACAAGATTTTCACCATTTTCCTTGGTATATGGGACAGAGGTAGTAAGCCCGGCAGAAGTGATGACTCCATCTTTGAGAGTTATGCAGATGCAGGGGATGGAAAAAGAGGAAGAAGCCTTTATGGCAGAAAGGTGTGAAGATCTAGAAGGACTTGATGAAAGAAGGGAGGAAGCCCAAGAGCGTAGCCGCAGATGCAGACAAAAGATGACAAAAGCCTATGGCAGGATGACTAAAGAGAGGGTTTTCGCGTAAGGACAACTTGTGCTGAAAGTGGCAGACTATGTCGGGCGAGGTATGGCAGACCATCTAAGTTTGCACCAAATTGGGAGGGACCCTTCATGATAAGAGAGACACACCTGAGTGGGTATTATCGTCTAGCCTAGATGGATGGCAAGGACCTAATGGATCCCATCAATGGGTAATGGCTGAAGCGTTATTATGCCTAAGTTAAGGTTATGTAGTTGTCCCTTTCATTCAAATGAGTTCAAGGTTTACCTTTTATTTTTATTTTTTCCTTCAAGTGACCATGTCACAGACAAGTTTTGTAACATGCTTTTATGAGTACATAATGAAAAAGGACATGAAGTATTATAAAAAGCATTCCATGTCATAAGTAGTAGCATAAATAGCAAACAAGTGTAGCATTTTAAGAGTTACAAACCCAAACTGTGGCAACTATGCCAAATTATCCAAATAAGTACTGTAAAAGGGAAATATGTAGATAAAATGTACTAAGGCGGGGTAGTAAAAAGAAGGAAAAGAACAAAAAAAGGGGGAAACTACATCAACGAAGTCCAGAGATAAGAGGCTGGTCTCCAAAGCGGTTGGATCCACCAATGCTAGCAAGAAGACGCTCACGACGACCCTTCAAACCTGCCACCTCCTTCTTCAACATCTCAATCTGTGTGTCAATAGCATCTACATTAAGCTGGACCTTTTTCATGAAAAAGGCTTGAGCAATCTCACGGAGATGATCTAAAATGAACTCCACAGTAAAACCCACACTAATCAGCTCCTGAACCGCAGCCCTCCACTGTAGGATCCTCTCAGAAGAAACAGTATCAACAAAGTTATGTTCAATATCATTTATTATGCCTCCTAGCAATTTCAAGAAATGCTCCCTAGCAGAACAACGAAAATGGAATCCCTACATAAAAATTGTCTCTAAGTGAGAAACACAATCCTGGGGAACCCTGAAGCCATGGAAGTCCACGAAAGGAGGGCCGGAAGCCCAAAAGTCTGCAGGATCAAGGTCGTTAATCTCAGGTTGATCAAAATGTACAAAAAAGGTCTCAGCCTCACCCACAGGGTTTGGAACCATGGCAGAATTGCTGCCCGCATCAAACTGAGAAGGGACAATAGGCAACAGACCTAACAAGGAGCATGAGATGAGAAACCACAAGTTCGGAGCAATAAACTTACAAGAAAGAAAATAAGGGAGGAGCCGAGAAACTCACCAAGACCTGTGAAAATGGAAGCTACAGGAACGACAAAAATAGGTACAGAAGGTACGGCAGAAACAGGTACAGAAGGTGCGGTAGAAATGGGCACTGTAGGAATAGTAGAAATAGGTGCTATGGGTGTGGCAGGAGCAGTGGCTGGAGGCATATCTACGTTTGCTTCGACCCTTGGCCCCTCAAAAGTCTCTACAAAATACGAAAATAGACATACAAATTAAAGGAAATTGCAGCAAAGTGAAGATGCAAATACCTACACCTAAGGAAGAGATGACAAGAAAGGGGGAGGAATGGACTTAGCAAAAAAAAAAAAAACAAAAAGAAGGGAGAAAGGCACATACCCATGAATTCGGTTTCAGGGGGAGCATCCTCCTCGTCGTCAGAGTCAGAAATCCTTTTCTTCAAAACAAGTTCATCGTCCGGATCCTTAAAGATGTCCTCAGACCCCTCGGAGGACAAGTCCACGTCAGGACCACGTGTGGCAGAGTTGGGAATGGAAGAAAGAGTAACTACCAGTGAAGAACCATCCTTTACCGCCTGGGATAGAGTTGCAAAGGGGTCACTGGTAAAGATGACAAAGGGTGTGGCAAGAGAGGCAGCCTCGGTTTGAACAGTAGCAGGAGGAGTGACCACCTCTTGGGGAGAATATGTCCCGGCAGGAATGGGAATGGCCTCACTAACCTTCCTAGTATGAGTACCCTTATCTATGGGTACTGGCTCAGTGGGAAGGCTAGGAGCCTCAGTAGGAACTCCGGGTGCAGCAGCAGAAGGGACATGTGTTGCAAATACTACGTCAGCCCCATCAAAAAAGCATCCCATAGGTGCACCTATGGAGGTAGAAAGCTCCTTCACTGTAGGGTGGTATATAGAAAGAGGCTTAGGCTCATCTTAGAAGACAAAAGGAAAGAGATGTGAAGATCAAAGGAACTTTTAAGAAGATGAGTCAAACAAGAGTATGTGGCAGATGCAATGCGTGCAAAGAAAAAAAAAAAAAAAAAAAGGAAGAAGAAGAAAAGAAAAAGAGATGTACCTCATACTCAGGTTCATCAAGTAAAATGGGTTGAGTGGTTGATGCATCCTCCTTATGCTTAGACTATGAAGGGAAAAAGAAAACAAAAGATAAAGTCAAAAAGAAAAGTCAGCACATGTGTCAGGAGTAGCTGCAGGAAAGTCAAAAGTATATAAAAGACAAAGTAGAATTAGAAGTAACTTACTCTTCGCTCGGCAGTAGACGCAGGGTGAGAAGCTGTCTTTCTCTTGTTGCCTTGTGTTTTGCTAGAAGGGGGAGCATTTTTAGATGGCCATGGAATGACAAGTTTGGGTTTGCTCGCAGACTTAAGCTTGGCAAGGCATAGAAATATTTGTCACTTTAACTTTCTTCCCCTAGCCCAGAGGATAATCACCGGTGTGACAATGCCACCCTCTTTTCTCCTCATCCCACTCAAAGATACTAGACTGGTTCTACTTCCTAGCGTACGCTAATACAGACTTGAAAGGCAAAAGTAACCGAGGATTGACTAAAATAATTGCGCTAAGCCAATCAGGAGGAACGAGAGAGAAGCCATGACTACCTATCAACTCTTTTTCAAATGAAGTCATCACGGCCTGCCAATATCCATGCATGGTAGGGGTACAAAGACCTTCCTTCAGTGAGCCCGGAACAATGACTACAGTAAAACGCTGACTCTAAAATTCAAAGGCAATGGGCCGCAGAAAGGGTCGAATAGAGGTGGGGGACTACATAAGAAAAGAAAGGTCATCAGGGATGTCTTAATCTAGTCCGAACTGCCTTCTCACCTGGTTGGCAGGATAATAAACAAATCTAATCCCTTCGTCGGCCAAATAAGGTAGCCACCCAGCATTGGTGGCTGCCAAGTAAGTGATTCCAGTCTCATTAAAACCGGTTAAGGGAGTGGTAGTCCCAGCGGTATCAACGAACAAACCCATAGCAAAATCTACACATGTATAACCGGCACCCAATTTCTTATAAGCTTTCCAAGAAAGTCCTACACCTTGATCAAAGGATTCATCAGCAGCATGGCCAATCGGTTTCAAGCCAACCCAGCGAAAGGCCAATGGAAAGTCTGACACAAATCTACCACAAAAATCAGTACTGGCCTGCGGACACGACTGATACTTGTCTCTAGCGAAATTGGAGGGCCTACACTTTGACAAATGCTTAGCACAATGCTCATACAGTAGATGTTGCAAAATAGTATTATGAATAAAGGAGGTGACTATATGACAGGAGCCTACCTAGCTCTCATCACTCCGTAGGATGTCCAGTTGAACATATAGATGCCCCAAGAACATAGGAGCCAACGACAGACTAACCCCAGCAGAAATCTTAATTGCCAAACAGAAATATAAAGGTTTCATGGCGTAATAAGGGTGGGATCCAAAAAAAAACTTGCTAAGCCAAAATACAACAAAGGCCGCATGGTGGGCAGACTCAGAAAATTTAGAAGAAGAACTAACCCAGTAAGACAACTTGGCGTTCTCGCTCATCCTTTTCTTCAACTCAGTTTCCACAGCCTCTTCTTCCGGGGAAAGCTCTAAGGTGGCAAGATCAATGTCTCCAATGATAGGCAGGTGTAACTAGTTGGCCATATCTTCTAAGGTCACAGTGACTTCACCATAGGAAAGGAAAAGGGTATGGGTGGTGGTACACCACCAGCGAACCAAATGACGAAGGTTGAAGAGGTCCTGGAAGTTGGACAAGCAGCAAGATGAAACTATGACTTTTAAAACACCAGCTCGTTGCAACAACCCCATGAAGCCGGTGTCAGAAAACCCATTGTCCACCCACTCTCTCCAACCCAAGTTGGTACAAGACCCGAACTCGAAATGGATGGGCACAGTGAGCAAAGTACCTTGGCGAATGACTAGATTGGGGATCGAAGAGGCCGATGGAGCCCAGGAAATGTTCGTATTTTGTCGGCAAAGAGCGAACCACACTCGGCCTGGCGGTGGTGGCACATAATGGCCGGGAATCTTTGGGAAATGGGGATGAACATCGTACCAGGGATCAATGAGTGGAGCGCACTCACTGTCTGGGTCATGCTCCATTTCTTCTTAGTCAAAGTGGTCCGACTCGGAGTACATTGTCTCCTCGTCTACACCACGTGCGGCGGGAGGATCAAATATAACTTCTTTTCCTTTACGGTGGGAGGAGCTTTGGCTATTCGCGGGTGTCATTGTGCTGGAATTTGATCGAAGAAGATGAATGGGTTGTTTAAGGAAGAGGAAACGGAGAAGAAAGGGAAAATAGAAAGAGAGTTTTGGAAAGAAGGAAGGAGTTTGTGTTCGGATTACAGAGGGACTCCTTCTTAAATACCAAGTCATTAATGCCGACAAGAAAGGAGGCAACAGGTCAGCCATCAGAAAGGGGATAAAATTAATGAAATGACGGCTTTGTTTCAAAATAACTGCCAAGTTGGGAAATTTGAAGAGACAACATTGTTTACGGTAGGAATATATATATATATATATATATATGAATATATATGTATGTGTAAGTTAGGGACCACTGTTAAAAAAGCCTACGAAAGAAAAGAAGACGAAAAGACAGAAAGGGTAGAGAAGTTTTTATTCATATATGAACCGCGGGAACATTTCATATGTTCAAGGGGCTAAATGTTGATGGCCATTTCGAAAGCTCAAGTGGAAGGGAGAAGCCCAGCAACACTGACAAAAAAGAGCTGGCAAACGGATAGAAAATCCATTAAGCCCAATCGGCAGGAATAATGAATCACAGACCCATGAGATAAACAAATGGGTCTTGAAGAGGTACATGGGCTTAAAGAAGCCTGGACAGTATATGATATGGAAAAGTGAGAATGAGCCACGACAGGCCCAAAGTAATGAAAGCAAAGAAAGTAAGGAGTTGATGGCAAGCCCATGAACCCCAAGGATGAGGAATAATGTAATTAGGCTGAGGAAGCCCAAAGAATTCAGTAAAAGCCCATGGTAATGCAAAGTTAAGAAAATGGCCGAGGAAGCCCAAGGGAAGCAAACGGGTCCAGCACGTCCAAGGGAAAACAAATGGGACACAGGAACCCGCAAGTGATGTAACAAAAGAACCAATGGCCTTGTTGGGCCATTAGGAGAAGAATGAACGGTAGGCCCAAAGAGGCCCAGCCAGATTGGGACAACAACAATAAGCACTACAGTATTGGAAACTTGAAAGCCAAGAAATAGAAAACAAGGATTAAGAAAGAAAAAAAGATAAGAAAAGAAGGAAAGAAAAAGATAGAGAGTTAGAATGGCAGGCATGCACCAATATGTTGATTCCCTTTCTCCCTCTCAAAATCTTTCTCTCTGTCGGAAACGAAAGGTGTTCTTGTGTACCAACCATTCAGGTCCACTTCCTTCAAAGTGATTAATTTCCACAGCAGGATCTCCTTGAGAGATTATTCACTTTAAGAAGAGGTGTTCTTCTTTCTTTGATTTTGGTCTTGCGAATCAGACTTGATCTGATTTGTTTCCTCTTTAAATCAACTCATATACTACCCATTTGTTCCCCTTACTTTTCTTATAAAATAATTGTTGTTAAAATTGTGGTTATCTTTTTCTTAAGTAAGGATTATCTATTTACCTTAATAAAGATCTCAAAGTCTTTGATTTTATTATTATTATCATATTGCCTGCCACAACCCATTTGAAATAGTTTTGCTCACCGTAAGCATGCTTCTGGCAGACGAGACATAGTTTGTGCACAAGCCGGACCAAATTGAGTTGCAGTTGGACCGGTCTCAACTCCCTTACTCAGAATACTTGGGCCCAATACCGCAGGAGGTAGCCCAGCCCACTTTAACCACAAAAGGCCCACTACACAAAGTAATAACAATGGCATCGTCATGGGGGTGGTGAACTCTTTCAGCATCCCCGTCCATGAACGTGATTGCTTGCACGTCTATGGTCCTCGTCCTTGGTGATCATCCAGAGAGCTAAACATTCTGCACTACTTTCAGATATGTTTTCCTAGACTTGGATGACTGACTTGCTGAACTTCCTCCAATAATAACTCTTATCTCTTAAAGAGGGGATCGCGACGACTCTTTTACCTTCCCTTTCAACTTTTCATCCTTATGCTCTCGTCCAAGGAAATTTCTCAACTTTCCTTGTCTGATAAGATTCTCAATCTGTTGTTTCAGATCGTAACATTCGTCCGTGTTGTGCCTATGGTCTCTATGGAAGCGGTAATACTTGTTCCTATTGCGCTTATTGGGATCTCCCTTCATTTTCTCCGACCACTTCAAGGAAGGATCATCCTTGATTTGCATGAGAACTTGCTCAAGGGGCATATTCAATGGCGTGTATTGTTGATTCCGTGCCAAAGGGCCTGCCTTCTTGTTATCTCGGTCTTTCTTATCTTTCGTTTGTCCTTTCTTTGGATGGGGACCTTGCTCGGAGTGGCGCGTGGGGTTTGTTTCCATTCTCTTGCTCTCTTTCTCTTCTTAGCTATGATTGCATCCTCTGCATTCATAAAGTTTAGGGCCGAATGGACGAGTTCAGCCATGGATTGAGGCTCTTTCTCGTAAAGCTTGTGGATAAATAAATCAAAATTAACTCCATTATGGAAGGCCGCCAAGAGTAGCTTATCATCTACCTCGTCCACGGTTAGTGCTTCCCTTTTAAAACGAGTGATGAAGGACCGCAGACTTTCATTCTCTCCTTATTCTATGGTTAACAGGCTGGACGAGGAACGTTTGTGCGTTTGCCCTACAATGAAATTATTAACAAATAACTTTCTCAATTCTTCAAATGAACTCTCTGTATTTGGGGGTATTTTGCTGAACCACACTTGCGCCGGTCCTTTGAGAGTGGTAGGGAAGGCTCTACACATAATCTAATCTAGGTCCCCTTGAAGGTGCATCATCGTCTTGAAAGTAGCAATGTGATCAAACGAGTCACGTGTTCCATCATAGGAATCTAATGAAGGCATCTTGAATTTTGGAGGCAAGGGGTGACCGTTGATGGAAGTTGTGAAAGGGGAGTTTGTTCGGTGGACTAAATCCTTTACTGGATTTTCCCTTCTCATGTTCTCCCTCATCTCCTACATAACCTCCCTCATTTGGTCCATTTCCTTCTCCAAATGTGGCACCCTTCTTGACGTGGTACCCCTTGACTGGCTTTCAGGTTCAACATTTCCTCTATCTTCCTGGCTCTAGGCTTGACCTTCAGTGTACCTCTCATTGCGTTGCCTCCTCAAATTAATCTCCCTTATTAACTCCTAATTTTGATGGGTTAACTCCGCCATGGCGATTGTCGTATATTGCATGTGTTGAACAGAGGACTGTTGCATGACTAAGGCTGATTGACGATTGCGATGAGGATTACTTGAAGCATCCCTACTTTCCTGATGGCCTGGGTTGGTAGCCCTCGATTTGGTCCAAACCATTTAGCCTTTTGTCGTAGGAAGACAAATTGTAAGACAAACGGAATTTCCTACAGACGGCGCCAACTGATGATGTTCTAAGAATCAATAGGCTGGATGTTTCGGATCTTGATGATTTTGAAGACCTGAAAGATAAAAAAAAGGAATCAAAGAAGACCGAGGTTGACCGGCCACAAACCCTCTGATGATAAAGTCATTTTCTCTTTTTTAGAATATAGAATTCCAAAATTCTGGGCGTTGTGTAAAGGAAAAACTTGCCTTTATTTTGTCGGGGATGAGTGTATATATAGTGTTGTGGAGGCAGTTACTTGTCTGGTAACTTCCCCCACATTTGTGGAGATCAAAGGATAACTACCATTGGAAGTTAAATATTCAATAAGAAGTTACAATGATACATCAAGATCTCACCACATGGTTCGATTCATCTGTTCATGTAAATAGAACCTATATTGAGGGTTGTCCATGTCTGGGCGACCTTATAAGGTCTGGATGACCTCACCTGGTCTGGAAGACGCTTTCTTAAGGATCCACGTCTGAGGGTGAGGGAGCGACATGATTACCATGGTATTCCACATCCCATGAACCACTATTCCAGGACGAGTTCATATTCTGTGGACGACTATTCAAGGATGAGACATACTTCGAAGTCTTACCCATCAAAATACAACTGTATAGGCTTAAACAGGGAAAACAAATAAAATTAGAGAATTTGCACAAGGTGGCGTATGCCATTGAGCTTCAAGCAGAACCACAGAAACAAACAATGTAAGTAAGCAAGTAAAAATAAATTTCGAATTCATACCAGTGTACGTCGATAGCTTATTATTAGAGGGAAATAAATGCATTTATTTCATTAACATATGACAAATAATTAATATTTTCCTTTCTCTGCTCTTGCTGCTTGGGGGTTACCCCATAGGGACAAGACAATAGAATTTCTTTTCTCCCATAGGGGATGAAAGTTTCGTAGTTCTAATAGCACTGTTATTAGCAGGTAGTGTAGGGTTTTCTCTCCTTTCTGGGGTGGGGAAACAATTTCTTTCTTCTCCTTCTCAACAATGAATGACATTCTAAAGAATTGAACCCGCTTATCCTTCACAAAGGACGAGGGAGAGAGGGTTTATCTTGAAAATGATCCTGTCGAGGACAAAAAGAAGTTTGTTTTAGCAGCATGATTTTTAAACCGTAGAGTTTTGAATGGGGAGGCTATTAGAAAAACTTTTAAACCATTGTGGAAAGCACGGGATGGTTTCAAAGTTCGTGATGTTGGAAACCATACTATGCTCTTTGTTTTTGAGGGAGAGAGTGATGCTAAATAGGTTTTAGCCATGGAGCCATGGGCGTATGATAAACACTTAATTCTCCTGAAATGGTATGATGGTAAGTGCTCGGCCCACACCCTTCATTTTTCTACTGTCTAAACCCCTCTGCCGGGGGTTTTGCTGGGTTAGAATAGAGCAAATTGGGTCTCTTTCCAATATGAAAAACTCCTAAACTTTTTTTATTGGTGTGGCATGGTGTCTCATGACAATAAGGATTGCAAAATTTGGCTAGCAATCAAAGGAACTTTATCTCTAGACAAACAAGGTTATGGGGCTTGGTTACGTGCTCCCCCAAACACCATGGGTAGAAAAAATTATACATCTAAAGAAAGGGAGGTTGATGTCGATCTGCCCACCCCTATAGCCTCCACCACCCCCTTCGCTGGGGCAAATTTTCCAACTCTAGCAATTACTGTCCGAAATTCTAATATGGAAACTGCAACATCAAAGGGAAAAATCCCACAATACCCAAGTGCCATTAATCCCACTGTTGGTTGAGAGATCCTCTTTTCCCCCAAATAACTTGCAATCAGATTGAAATTTGAATTCTTTCGAAAGTCAAATTTAAGAAATTGATTATGAAATCATGAGGTATGACCAAGAATTTATTCCCTTATTTGATCAGGTAATCATGGGCAGCAATATATCTCTAAATAAATTTGATGGAGTTATTTTTGGTATTGATAACAATAAGAATTCTAGTCATGCCTCCCTTCTATCGGAGGGTGGCACGTGCTCTACTCATGATGGGCAAAAAAATTTGAGGACCTGGAAAAGAATAATACGCCAAACACATACAGAGGACAATCCCATGACTGGCATCACTTAAACTGGTACTCCTCAGACTGGTAAACATGCAAGTGGTTCTCGTGATGATTCCCAATCTGAATTACCTTGTAAGAAATTGCAGGTTTTAAAGATGGATGACAAGACAAATACGGTAATGGTGGAGGCTGCAAGTCAGTCTTGCCAGCCCGCAATGAGTTGCTTATTTTGGAATTGTCATGGGCTTGAGAACCTATGTACAGAGAAGGAGCTTGGAGATTTGATCTGGGCAAAAGATCCCTCCATGGTGTTTTTAGCCGAAACATTGGTAGATGAAGGTAGGCTAAAACAAATAAAAGAAAAAAAATAAATTTTCCAAATTTGTTTTTTGTGGAAAGAAATAACAAAGGTGGAGGTTTGGTATTGTATTGGAGGAATTCAATTGACCTTGATGTGGATACATACTTAAAGAATTACATAGATGCTATTGTGAACAAAGGCAAGGAAAATGCATGGAGACTAACAGGTTTCTACCGTGAACTTGTCACTCATAAAAGTTATGTATCTTTGTGTAGCCTAAAAAATCAGATGAAGCTCCCATGGCTTTGTGCCCAGGATTTCAATGAATAACTCAAGAGTTCGGAAAAGCTTGGGGGAAGCAATTGAAGTCAGACACAAATGCAGATTTTTCGTGATGCCATTGATGAGTGTGGTTTTCTTGATCTAGGCATTCTAGGCTCTCAATACACATGACAGAAAAACTTTACAAATGGGCATTTAGTGTGGGAAAGGCTAGATAGAGGCCTTGCTACTAATGATTGGCTGATCAAGTTTGCTGATTCTTGAGTTCATCACTTATCCTTGGATACTTTTGACCACCATCCACTATGGATTGTCCCTGGAAGTCTTGAGCTCCCACGTATATCTAAGCCTTTCCGATTCGAGGAGAAGTGGCATTTTGACAGAGGTTGTACAGAAACAGTTGAAGCTGTGTAGTCCTCTCAAGACTTTCTTGATCCTTAAACTCGAGTTGTAAGGAAAATTGATCAGTGTGGGAGACAGTTGAAGAGATGGAGTCGAAAGCATTTTGGGAATGTGAGAAGGGAGCTATTTCTGAAACGAAGGCAGCTTGGTGAAGCCAAATTTGAAGCACAATTATATGGCAACAACTCACGGGTTAGAGCCTTAAAGGAGGAAATTAATGATTTGATGGACAAAGAAACACTTATGTGGCTTCAATGGTCCAAAGCTTTGTGGGCTTCACATGGAGATATAAACTCAAATTATTTCCACAACAAGGCTAGCCAACGTTACAAGAAGAATTCTATAACAAATATCAGAAACTCGGCTGGATAGTGGTGTTCTAATTATGAATAAGTGTCCGAGACTCTAGTGAGCTATTACAGGGGCCTCTTCATCTCGGTACCCATCCCTTAAGCTATTAACACCATCCACAGTATTATTACAGATGAGATGAATGGCACTTTGTCATCTCTATTCCAACCTTGGGAAGTTCATGATACCACCAAACAATTAGCTTCCCTCAAATCACCTAGACTTGATGGTATGCCTCCCCTTTTCTACCAAAATTATTGGAATCTTGTTGGTAATGATATATCTCATCTTGTCCTTAATTTTCTCAATACTACATCTCTTCCACCTCATTTCAACCATACTTTTATCACTCTTAGTCCCAAGGTTAAGTGTCTTGAATTTGTATAAGAATTTAGGTTTATTAGTTTGTGTAATGTTCTATATAAAATATTTTCAAAGGTTTTAGCCAATAGACTCAAAAAAGTTGTGCCAAAAATTATTACTGAATATCAGAGTGCTTTCACAAAAAGACGGCTTATTTCTGATAATATTTTGGTAGCTTTTGAATCTTTACACAGCATACAGAAACACACTGGCAAAGATGACTTTATGGCAATCAAGGTTGACATGAGTAAGGTGTATGATAGAGTGGAGTGGGCCTATTTAGAGTTAGTGATGAAAAAATTGGGTTTCAATGATCAGTGGGTCAAGCTCTTGATGGTTTGTGTAATGGTAGTATCTTACTCTATTTTGGTGAATGGGGAACCTAAGGGATTGATCCATCCCTCCTGAGGCATTTTCCAAGGAGACTCGCTTTCTCCCTTCCTCTTTCTACTATGTACTGAGGGATTGCAAAGTCTCATATCACAAGCAACAACTATGGGAGATATTCGGGGGTATTCTTTTGTAGAAATAACCCACGGCTAACTCACCTTTTATTTGCAAACATTAGTGTTTTGTTTTGCAGGGCAGAACTTCAGGAATGTCAAAAAATTATAGAGCTTTTGGATGTGTATGGAAGATGCACTGGTCAATAAATAAATAGACAAAAGACTACTATTTTTTTCAACAAAGCTGCGTTGGAGGAAGTGAAAGATCAAATCAAGCAGGCTTTGGGAGTTCCAAAAATTAAGCAATATGAAAAATACTTGGGATTACCATCCTTTGTAGGGTGGACGAAGAAGGCCAATTTCAACTACATTAAAGAGAATGTATGACGAAAACTACAAGGTTAGGAGGAAAAGCTATTATCACAAGCAGGGAGAGAGATCTTAATCAAGGCGGTTGTTCAAGCTATTCCAACCTATACGATGAGCTGTTTCAAAATTCCTTTGGGTCTCTATCATGAAATTGACAGTATTAATAGGAAGTTTTGGTGGGGACAAAGGGGTGACCAAAGAAAAATTCATTAGGTGAGTTAGGATGCTCTTTGTCAACCAAAAAACGAAGTGTTGGGGAAAAATCCTAATCCCCTCAATGTCTATGTGCGAATTAAAATATATAACTAAGCAATAGCAATATTATGGAAACAAAAAATTTCAGCAAGTACCACATAAACACAATCACACAAGAACACCAAATCTTACTTGGAAAACCCTCTGGTAAAGAAGGAAAAACCACTGGCAGCTCCAAAAGATATCCACTATGAAATAGAGATTACAATTATCAAGTTTATGCTAAATTTGAGTCCACAATAAATTGGATATACAACAAATAAATCTCAAGGAGTAAATACAATCTCACCACAAAACCAGTAGCAAAATCTTCCTCTAAATACTCCAACTCTCTATGGTTGTAGCACTTAAAAAACTCCATGAGAACTCCACCAATTTATCTTCCTTGTGTGTAACTTGAGCACAGAAAAATGTCTCATTTTTTTTCTTTTTCACTCTCTCACACTCTCATTGTGTTTCTCTCTATCTCTTCGAACTGCACCTCTCAAGTTGAAGCTCTCTCTTTTCTGTGTCTCTTGCTCAGTCTGAAACTCACACAAAATGGCCAAAATGGCTCATTGTTTGCTTCAGCTTCCCACAAGGCTGAATGGCCTTAGTTTCCCTTTTTTTTTTTCTTCTTTTCTTTTCCTTCAGCGTGTCCCACACGCCTTGCATCACTTCTCATTAAGAGAAGTTAGACCTCTCCTAAGCTTTGGTCATTTCTCAATTAAATGAGAAAGCTAGCTATGAAGACTTTTGGAACAAGCTCATAAATGAGCTTTGACAAATGTGTGTGATGGAACCCAAGGGTGTCATGTGCACCCAACATGAAGGAGGTATGGGTTTTAAGGACTTGTCTCTCTTTAACGATGCACTCTTGGCCAAACATGCTTGGAGATTGTTACATAATAAAAACTCATTGTTCTATAGAGTTTTCAAGCCAAGATTTTTCCCAAATTGCTCCATCTTGAAGGCACCTAGTTCAACCATTGGTTCTACGCTTGGCAAAGTGTTTTGAAGGGGAGAGAAGTCTTGAAGAGAGGAGCAAGATAGAAGGTTGGCTGTGGGGATTCAATTAGTGTGTGGGAGGATGCATGGTTACCATCTTTGGACCAACCACAGATTCAATCTCCAGTAGTTGAAGGATTCTAGGATATAAGAGTGGTTGAGTTCATTGGCGACCTCCACCAAATTCAGTTCGAAAAGGGAACTTCAATGGAGCCACCTTCAGAGATGTTAATATGGCTGGGTTGGGTGTAGTGGTTTGTGAGTCGCAAGGACAAGTCTTAGCCTCCCTGTTAGAGAATATCAGATTACACCCCTCCACAGATGATGTCGAAGCTTTGGTAGTTGCCAAAGCTATCCTCTTTGCTCATGATTGTGGTTTTTCTTCTATTATTCTCAAGGGGGATTCGGAAGTTGTTATCAAAGCTCTACAAAGCAACGAGGACTCCTTTGCTTCCTTTGGTCACCTACTCTCTTCTTTAAAGAACACTATAGATGCCATTGATTTTATTTCTTTTTCTCATGCTCGTAGAGCAGGTAATTCTATAGTTTACTACCTAACTAAACATGCGAGAAATGTTAGTGGTATTTCTACGTGGATGGAGGGTGCTCCACCACATCTGTTTAATGTTTTTCTTGCCGATTATGGCTATTTTTATTCAATGAATGTTCGAGGTATTTCTTCTCAAAAGAAAAGAAAAGAGAAAAAAAGAAAAAAAAAAGTGATGAGGTGAAAGACAAAATAAGAGAAAAATAATTATATGATATGTCATTAAAAAGAGAAAAATAAATGATTGAAAATGATTTGATTGAGTAAATTGACACATATTTTATTACTTCCACTAATGTAAATGCAAAATTATTATTTTATACAATTGATTTTGTGTTATTAAAATTATTTTTGTAGAGTCTAATATTTAAACTCAATTGTTTATGATGTTCTTTCTCCAAAAAAAAAAAAAAAGTTTATGATATATATTCTTCATTGCATGCTTTTTAAAATTATTTTTTAATCATGATTTTTTTTTCAATGGTTGCCAAAGCAACTAAACATGAGGAAAATGTTGTATTCCTAATCAAATTTTTTTTTTTTTTGGATCGTAGTTATTCCAAATAAATGATTTCTTGTATAAATTTTACAAAAAAAACCATATAAATTTATTGTGTATAACTAAGTATTGCACCATTTACAGATAATTAATACATAAAAAATAAATGCATTTTTTTGGATAATAGTTATTCCATATAAATAATTTCTTATGTAAATTTACAAAGATAAGCATATAAATTTATTATATATAAATAATTATTGAATATTTTATAGATAATTAATACATGAAAATAAATGCATTTACCTCATTAATCATGAAAATTAATTAATGTTTAAACATAAATCTAAAGTTTTGATGAGGTGGAAGTTTAATTGAAGATAATTTTCTTTTGTTTTAAAAATGAATGAGTAATGCTACCAGCTCAAACTATTTTCAGTATTTTTACAAACTGTTGATATGAAAAATGGAAGGATCGTTACTTGAGTCAGTCACCTTTGGAGGATCATTTGGATCATTCTTCACCTTGGTGACTTGCTAGTGAATCACTACTTGAGTCGATCGTCTTTGGATGATCCTTGGATCATTTGTCACATTGGTGACTTGGTTAGAGGATCACTACTTGAGTCAATTGTCTTTGGAGGATTACTTGAATCATTGGTCACCATGGTGACTCACTTAGATGATCGTTGTCGATTATCATTGGAGGATTGCTTGGATCCTTCGTCACCTTGGTGACTTGGTTAGAGGATAATTGCTTGAAAAAGGAAGCAAAATATTTATTCCTACAAGAAGTAGAAACACTTAATCAAGAAATAACATAACATGTACAACTAATTAATTACTAATATTAAGATGTTATAAAAAACTTATTATAGATCACAAAATTAGAGTATCTGATTTAAAGAGGAATTTAAATCAAGTTTATAGGCTTATAGTCTTCTTCTAATTTTAATCAAAAACATAAAATTGTACATGACTTTTGCATGAACTAACGACTTGGCTGATGAGATGTTATGGTATTGTTGATTCACCAATTACGTTCATATTCTGTTAAAAGTGACCTCCCGGATCCAGTTCCTCAAAGTTGACTAATGGTGACAAAAATAAAGTAACGTGCTTGCTAGGTAAGAACCATAAAAAATAGCAAAACGAGGATTACAATTGAAGCTTCTTCTTCAATTTAAACACCGTACGTGTAGTCAAGCATGAATTAATTCCTTTGAAAGAAGCATATATCGTGTTTGCTCTGTTAAGAAATTTTCTACACAGAGCAAACACTTAGTTATTGCTAGAACGTGATCTCTTTATTGCGGGTGGACTACTACTTTTGTATATGCTTAAATTTTGTGGGGTTTGGATAACTTGGTTATTTACAAACTAGCCTTATCACACTTTTTTTTTTTTTTTTTAATAAGTTTGTTTGGAAGACATAGATTAGTAGAAGAGTGTCTTATTTTGTAGGTATTTTAAGTGGAATTAGAGATATATTTTTATCAGCTTGTCCTCAAGTTTTTTTTTTTTTTTTTCCCTGATAAATCTAAATTTTATGAGTATTTTTGAATCACATAAAAGTCCAGTCAGGGCCGGCTGAATGGGTGAGCAAGAGATGTGGTCGCCTAAGACCCCAAGTTAAAAAAAAAAAAAAAAAGGCCTCCAAATTTTAACCAATAAGGTTATTTATAATCAATAAATAAAATAATATTTTTTTCTAGATGACAAACATATAAAAAAGAGAGAAAAATGCAACGTCCACAATATTTTTTACAACATTTTTACAACTAATGTTAAGTACGAGGTTGTTACAACCTATTATTGATGGCAAAAAAATAATTATAATAATATTTTCAAATAGAAAGCAAAAAACAACTTAAAACCTAGGATTTATTGTAAAAAATATTGTGAATGTTGTACTACTAAAAAAATTAAGAATAATAATAAGAGTTGAGTTAACAAATTTTTACTAGTTTTCGTCTAAGTCTACCACTAAAACCACTTTTTTACTTACTACTATTAATCTACCACATCAATAAATATGAAAAATATTGTCAAATTTTTTCTGTTTATAAAATTTCTTAAAAAAAAAAAAAAACTCTACATAATTTATATTAATTATTAGTGATTTTGCATCTAAAACAAGATAATCATTTTTCGTCCTAGACCCCCAAATATATCAAGCCGCCCCTGAGTCCAGTTTAAAGAGGAGAATTTTTTAATAAATAGTATAGATGACGAAGAAGAAAAAAAGTTAAATTTTCAAGAGTATGTCTAACAGTAGAGAGAGAGAGAGAGAGAGAGAGAGAGAGAGAGGGTAGCAAAAGTGTAGCCTTCCATGATGCATAAAGAAATGGTGTATTTTCGTAGACACACTCAACTCAAGCCTCCTTACATTGAGAAGATGATTGGAACACAAGTCCTTAGCTAAATTGATGCCTATTAGTCTTAGGGATTGAATATAGGATGGTAAAGGATGACATAAGGTGCAAGATAATTATTGACATGTGAGCGGTGCTAGCACTAGTAGTAGTAGTAGTAGATAGAACTGGGTCAATTTGGGCCACCTGTGGCATGTAAGTTTTGTAGTTTATCTAAGCTGACTCAGCTGAGGAGTTGAGATTTGGGCTTATTTCATGAACAGATAGTGGGTTCTTGAGGTATTAAAAATGGGCTTTCAACTTATAAAAAAAGAAGAAGTTTCCGATGAAAAGGTTTTTGGTTGGGCCACAGTTACGGGGAATGCTAGGCTAACAGTATAAAAAATTGTCCCTTAGGTGGGCTGGACATTTCAGATATGGACCAATTGAAATTAGTGGGCATACTAATCGGTTTGAGGCCCAACTCAGGTTCCATGGGAGTTGTTTTGTTTAAGACTTGCACAGAGTTATGGAAATTTGTGCTTTTGGTTGGTTTTCTAGTTTTAATTGGTTTTGTTCACTTGTTAACGTTTCAGGGACTTACAATGGCAGGAGCGTTAAATAGTCTGACGTTTATCAGAGTCAGACATAATGCGCAAGTTGTGACTTGTGAGAAGCATATGTCCCGTCTGCATTTCTGGTTCTCTCTTTTGACGTGGCCTGATTGCATTTAAACTCTAATATCACAAGTGACGCCAAGTATTTACCAATGAGAAATGATATGTTTGTAACATTTTTATAATATTTTTACAATAAATTTTAAGTGGAAGATTATTATTGGTTGTTATTGTTAGAGGAAAAAAGTAACCTTAGTGTTAGTTTTAAATTTGAACCAATAACTAATCATGTATGATTTGTTATAAAAATATAGTAGACGTCTCTTTACTAAAAGAGTAAATACGTAAGTATGACAGAAAAAGGTTTGGTTTTGGGAATAAAGACGAACTAAATGCTAGCCTCTTTTCCTGCCTTGTGCCATTCTCAAAAAAAAAAAAAAAAAAAAGAATTAATAGTGAAAAGGATTAAAGGAAATGTTAACAAGTGCAGTACAACATTGGTTAAGAATCTAATTAAAAAAAGTTTTTATGAAAAAACAATAAAAAATAATTAATGTTTGATATTTTTTTTATTTTCCATAAAAATAATATCAAAACTTTTTTAAAATAGATTCTTAACTAATGTCATACGGCATTCATTAACATAATCCAAGGTTTAATACTCTTTTTATTTTTTGTTTTTATTTATTTTATTTTTTTTTTTTGAGAATGGCACAAGGCGCGAAGGAAGACTAGCAGTTAATTCGTATTTAAAAACCAAACCTTTTTCTGTCATATAAATCCTGGGGAATAAATACGAATTAAATGCTAGCCTTTTTTTCTCGGAATAAAAAAACAAAAAGAGAATTAATAGCGAAAAGGACACATATCGGCAAACAAAGAAGAGTAATTCTACGGTACCCCCTAAAAAAAGGGGGTACGGTACCCACTAGTAGATAACCTGTTACATCAGGTTACTTTTTTCCTCACATTTGATGGTTTCATCCTCATATGGTGCAGTTCCAACATCACTTGTGACAGTTCTTTTCTCACATTTGGTGGCTCCCTTACTTTTTTTCTCACATTTGACGGTTCTATCCTCACATTGTGCAGTTCCAACATCACATGTGACAGTTCTTTTCACATATTGGTGGTTCCCTTACTTTTTTTTCTCACATTTGACGGTTCTATTATCACATTGTGCGGTTCAAAAATCACATATGACAGTTCTTTTGCACATTGGGTGGTTCCCTTACCCTTTTTCTCACATTTGACGGTTCCATCATCATATTGTGCAGTTTCAACATCACATGTGACAGTTCTTTTTTCACATTTGGTGTTCCCTTACTTTTTTCTCACATTTGACGGTTCCATCCTCACATTGTGCAGTTCCAACATCACATGTGACAGTTTTTTTCACATTTGGTGGTTCTCTTACTTTTTTTCTCACATCTAACGGTTTCATCCTCACATTGTGTAGTTCCAACATCACATGTAACAGTTTTTTCTCACATTTGGTGGTTCCTTTTTTTTTTTTTTTTTTTTCTAACATTTGACGGTTTCATCCTCACATTGTGTAGTTCCAACATCACATATGACAATTCTTTTATCACATTGGGTGGTTCTCTTACTTTTTTCACACATTTGACGGTTTTATTCTCACATTGTTCAGTTCCAACATCATATGTGACAGTTCTTTTCTCACATTTGGTGGTTCCCTTACTTTTTTTTTTTTTTTTTTTTTTAATATTTGACAGTTCCATCCTTACATTGTGCAGTTCTAACATCACATGTGACAGTTTTTTTTTTCACATTTGATGGTTCCCTTACTTCTTCTTTTTTTCTCACATTTGATAATTTCATCCTCACATTATGTGGTTCCAACATTACATATGACAGTTCTTTTGTCACATTAAGTGGTTCTCTTACTTTTTTCTCACATTTGACGGTTCCATCCTCACATTGTACAGTTCCAACATCACATATGACAGTTTTTTTTTCACATTTGGTGGTTTCTTTACTTTTTTTCTCACATTTGACGGTTTCATCCTCACATTGTGCAGTTCCAACATCACATGTAATAGTTTTTTCTCACATTTGGTGGTTCCATTACTTTTTTCTCACACTTGACGGTTCTATCCTCATATTGTGCAGTTCCAACATCACATGTGACAGTTTTTTCCCTCACATTTGGTGGTTCTTTTACTATTTTTTTTTCACATTTGACAGTTCCATCCTCACATTATGCGGTTCCAATATCACATATGACAGTTCTTTTATCACATTGGGTAGTTCCCTTACTTTTTTCTCACACTTGACGGTTTCATCCTCACATTGTGTCATTCCAACATTACATGTGATAGTTCTTTTCTCACATTTGTTGGTTCCCTTACTTTTTTCTCACATTTGGTAGTTCCTTTACTTTTTTCTCACATTGTGTAGTGTTAACATCACATGTGACAGTTTTTTTTTCTCACATTTGGTGATTCCCTTACTTTTTTTTCTCACATTTGATGGTTTCATCGTCACATTGTGCGATTCCAACATCATATATGACAGTTCTTTTGTCACATTGGGTGGTTCCCTTACTTTTTTTCTCACACTTAACGGTTCCATCCTTACATTTTTCTCACACTTGATGGTTCCATCCTCACATTATGCATTTCCAACATCACATGTGACAATTCTTTTGTCACATTTAATGGTTCCCTTACTTTTTTCTCACATTTGACAATTTCATCCTCACATTGTGCAATTCCAACATCACATGTAACATTTTTTTCATATTTAGTGGTTCCCTTACTTTTTTTCTCACATTTGACTGTTCTATTCTCACATTGTGCGGTTCCAATATCATATATGACAGCTCTTTTGTCACATTGGGTGGTTCCCTTACTTTTTTATCACATTTGACGGTTCTATCTTCATATTGTGTAGTTCAAACATCATATGTGACAGTTTTTTTCTCACATTTAGTGGTTCCCTTACTTTTTTTTTCTCACATTTGACAGTTTCATCCTCACATTGTGCGGTTCCAACATCACATATGATAGTTCTTTTGTCACATTGGGTGGTTCCCTCACTTTTTTCTCACACTTGACGGTTCCATCCTCATATTATGCAGTTTCAACATCACATGTGATAGTCCTTACTTTTTTTTTTGGTCAAATTGATAGTTTTTTTTTTTTTTTTTTTTTTTTTTTAAAGATTTGATGGTTACATCCTCACATTGTGCAGTTCTAACATCACATGTGACAGTTCTTTTCTCAAATCTGACCATAATTTTACATTTAGGCTTATCACTGAGGTCACTTTTTTACTTACTAATAACCGCTCATCACAATAGTAATATTTTTAAAGTTATTAAAAAATTTAGATCTAAAATTGAAAACCAAAAAAAGAAAAAAAGCATCCCATGACATTAGCCCAACCACAATAATTACTCTTGTTCACAAAAAAAATCAGTTGGAATTATCTTGGTTTCTTCCACAAATATTTGAATATACCAATTAACTTTCTACATATCTCCCTTGATAGCTTCCATCACATTCAGGGGCATACTTTCCTATAAAATAACATAGTTGAGGTCATTTTCTTGATGTTTATGTTTTTATTATTTATATATGATGGTGAACCAAAAATTAGACTATCTCCAATTCGTCCATAGTGTCGTTCAAGGCCAGAAAGGTCATCCAAGTGCATGAAGGTCATCCAGCATGGAGTCACTTGGATGACTGCCAAACACTTAGAAATTTTTGGAGTAAATCTATATCCAAAAGCTTATGATTCGGACCACGTTCTACTATTCTGAAGTAGGAGCAAAATTCTTATTCATCGCTCTAACTTCTCACTAAGTTCTTAACTTCTGATGGTAGTTGTAGAAGTTAAGTCTAGACCTTTTAACTTTCATCCATGTTAAGGAAGTTACTAAACAAGTAACCACTCCAAAACTCACTATAAAAGGACTCAGCCATATGAAATCAAAATAAGTTTTTCACCACTTATAGAGTTGGAATTCCTGAGTTCAAGAGAGAAAACTAACTTAAGCATTGGAGGGTTCTTCGCCAATTTATCCTGGTCATTTTTGATCTTGTATTTCTTTCTTTTCAGGCCTTCTAAGCAATCTCAAGCCCATTAAAGTTCGAAGCATTCAGCCTACTGATTTTCTATACGTCATCAATATATACTATAAAACTAAAGATGTATAACCTTATATGCTCTCTAATTGTTCTTATGCAACGTCTACAACTTAATCACAGTTATGTGTTTATTGTGGTGTCTAAGGTTGGAAATAGGGTGACTATACAATTAGCAAGTTATGCAAAAAATCCAATACAAAGATTGTTGACAATTTTAAAATTTTCAGTAAACACTTGAATTGAAACTATAGATCTAGTATGAAATAGTCATCAATCAAGACTATTACACCAGGTTATATATTTTTTGGGCATTTTCATTAGATCCATGTGTGCGGAAGTGTCAAATGATTGTGTCTGACACGAGTATAATCACCCCAACTAAAGTGTCTATGCAGTTTTGTTTCATAAAATTATTATTATATTAGGCTTATCTAAAACGAAATAAACATCCCAAAAAATTTCCACAATAACAAAAATTACCAATAGAAAACTAAAAACAATTAAGCACAATTGACCGATTTTACCAAAAACGAACAACCCAATCTTTTTTTAAAAAATTATCAAAATAATTTTGACATTGAGAGTTTATCATATTGACCACAATGATAAGTGTGAGCCTCATTTGAGTCAGCAGTGCCTCTACTAGCTAAGTCTGGGAGAGCCCTAATAGCAATGAAATGTTTTCGTTATTGAAGACTTATCAGTGCCACAAAGCACTTATCTCTCTCTCTCTCTCTCTCTCTCTCTCAGGGTTTCACAAAATTTATACAAACTTGTCATTCTAAAGCCATTTGGTATTTATTTCTATAAAATATTGGAATGTGTAATTTGAACATAATTGTCTGTTAAAAGGTCAATTTTCATCTCTATACTTTGTTTGAATCAGCATGGTGGCAAGTCGGTATATTTTTTGCCGAGCAACTCTGGCTCAAATCCTTCACGCCTGCAATTTTATTTTTTTGAATTTTCAATTTTCAGTCCATAAGATGAAAAGCCCACAAGATCCTATGCCTAAGAAAAACCCTAGTTCATCCCAAATCTTCTTTCCTTCAATGTTAGTGATAACAGCCATCGATTTTTCTCTCTTTCTCTGCCCTTTTGTTCGAAGTCTCCACCGTTTCTCATCATTAAAATCTCAGTATGTCTCATCCTTTTTCTTTAGTTTTCCATCTAGGTTTTTTGCCGTTTGGCTTTTGTATTGTTGAATTGTTATTAATCTTGTTTTGTTTTTGGTTTCCTATTGGTTTCGCAGGGTCAAGGACAGACATAGGTGGGGGCTCGGCCCCTCTGGCCCAAATTTTTTTTTTTAGGTCGGTTAATTTTCAAAAAAAAAAAAAAGAAAGAAGGACTTGGGCCCCCTTACAAAAAGCTTGGCCCCCCCTGAAATTGTAAACCATTAACCAACCCGGCCAGCCCACATGTAAAAAAAAAAAAAAAAAAAGGTCCAAAAATGTAAACCCAGCAATCCGACCGAAGACTCCGGTCTCCTCTCCAAAGTCCAAACGGAAAAACAAAAGAAAAGAAAGAAAAGAAAACCACAGAAAAAAATGCTGCTGCCCACGCCGTGATGCCGCCACCACGCAAGAGCGGCGAGACCCATCTCGCAGACCCACGCGACACCCATCTCGCCGTGACGCCGCTACTGGCTTTGGTCTTAAAAGCAATGCCAGACTTCTATCAAATGATACCCTTTTAAATATTTTATGAACAGGTATTAACTTGCAACTCAGTCTGATGAGCGCCTATACATATGTAAGGTCTGGTATTACTTCAATTGTAATTTAATTTCTTCATTATCAAGATGTTTTGACATTTGAATTTGAAATGCTTGGAACTGCAAAAAAGGTTTATGTTTTTGTGCAGAGTGTGCTATGGTGCCATATTTGAATTTCTTTGGGACACAACTAACTTCAAAAAAGTAAAATAAAATAACAGGTGTCTGTCTCTCTTGATGACACAATAATTCTACATGAGGGTGGGGATAAGAAGCTGATTGAAGAAAGATGTGCAGAGGTATGCGTTTGGCTTTTCTCTTTAATTCCTTATTTATTTTCAAAATTTTTATTCAGTGTGCTATTCAGTTGGATGAATTGTTTGCCAATTTTTTTGATCAATAATTTTGACACATTGGAAATGCACTTAGTGCTACATGCATGGGTGAAATCACAATTCTGATGATCTCCCTATAGTGGTATAAAGCTCTTACCTTTTTTTTTTTTTTGGTTGTCCCATTGGCTTTTTAGTTTTTATTTTTAATACTCAAATTCAACTCAACTTTACTCAAAAAACTTCATTTTCAAAGGTTTTATTTGCTGAATTTCCTCAGCCAGCATCTACCTTGGTGTTTATTTGTAGTTAAATACTGACAATGAGCATTTTGATTTGCTTTGGGCACCTGCATTCACAATAGCCTCAAATGCTGGTTTTGATGGTGCACTGTTTATTGGCAAATTGTTGGAACAAGATAATCATAATTTGGGTTTTGATGCTGCTAAAGGTTTGTTCTTTTATTTGCTACAAGAACTACCATCGTAGCCAACTTTACAATTTCACATCCCTTTTCTTATTTCTGGGATTCAATTCTTCTCTTATTGGTGCTCGGGCTTCTGTCTCGGGGGATTTTTGGTCTATGGTAAAGCAAAATAGTGTAGGAAATTTCATGTTGTCTGAGTTGGAGCCTTTTCTGTCCAATAGAAAGAACATGGAAATGTCTGTGTCCAGACCCTGTAGGAATGGGGAGTGTCCACAAAGCCTTGTGCATTGTATGAAAGTTGAATTATTGAGAATGGAAAACTTTCCAACATGTTTATATTGAGAATTCTTATGAAAGTTGAATTATCCAATTTATTGCACGTGGATCTTGTTTCTCTTTCTTTTCTTTTCTAGTTTTTCTATATTTGTCTCAACACCTGGACTAATATCAAGTGATATTTGTTTAAAGTTGTTTATTTAATACTTTCCTGGACATTTATTTAATAATAGTCCTTGTGCAAAATAGGTGTATATGTTGACATGGTGGAGGAGAGAATCAGAGATCCTCTCAAAGTGGTTAGAACGGCTTTAGTCAACGCTGCCAGGTAAAGATCATAGTTGGTTAAATGTGGAATCAATTGGAAAAAAGAATTATCTTTTCTTGTTTCTAAGATCTAATCATATTAGCTTCTGCCCCTCTCTTTGCATCTGCATTTTTTTAATAAGTGAAGGATAGAAGTTAAATAAGTAATGACTAATGAACAATGTATGCAACTAAAAACATACATACAGATATATATATATATATATATATATATCAATTGTTTTATGATTTTTTATTTTCTATTTGTTAGTTGCATTTTGAGTTTTTTGTTTTTGTCTTTGTCTTTGTGCTAAACAAAGCCCAGAGTTTGACCTTTGTATTGGTGGAAAATTATTTGTTGCATCCCTAACCTGCTTTTCGTTTCTAGATGTTATCTTTGGTGGGCCTAGGTAGTCAAATTTGCATCCATTTTAATCTAACCTGATGCAGCATTGTCTTCTGTTTAAGGATCTGACCAGAGTATGCCATTCCATACTGTTTTTATGAGGGTCAATGTATAATATGTCTCTTATTTCAGTTGAAGATATTTTATTAGTAAAGAAGTTGCATTATCAAATACTAGGGACCAGGATCTGAATGGTGGCTATGGCAGTTATTTTAGCAGGTTTTTCTGTGGTTGAAAATCAAGCAAGGGACATGTGCATTATGTGAAATTAATCTTTTCAAGATGAATTTAATGGTGTGGGCTGTGTGGTTGGGTGTTCCATGTCATTTTTTTTTTCTTTTGCTTACGACACGCCAATACATCACCTTAGCATGGAGGAGCATTATGTACTTGGTTATATGTAGATTTGAGCTCTCTGTGCTTGTATGATTGAGAACTAACCTTTTTTCTTGTGAATGTTTTGTCATTGATGGAAGGATTTGCTCCTCTTCACCTCTGAATCTATCAAAAGGGCCGCTTTGCAAGCTATCAGCAATGACCAAGTTTCTGTTCCCAGCCTTGTAATAGCTGTATTTACTCATGATCTTTGGCTGGATCACTATGAGTGCTATTGTCAGCTGTTTGAAGATGTCTATGCCACTTGATTATAGCTTTTGTAGCCATAGTCAACCCCTTTTTACCAAATAGGTCATTTCTCTCTACAACGGCAACATGGCCAGTAAGGTAGTTTCACAAATAACTTGTAGGCATAGGAGCTCTAGAGCATTCACATGTGCAAAAAAGTAAATCTATTTTAGCATTATAACCAATCTTTTTAATTTTACTTACTCACTTTTCAAAACACCACATATTATATTATTTATTTTACACTACATTACATTAAAATATCAAATTTTATTTGATTTTTTTAATTGTTTCTCTTTCTTCATACACAATAATCACTATCTACTCTCTTCCTTCAATCTTGGGATACGTAAAAAAGAATAAAAAATTATATGCAACATGAATAGTGTTAGCATAAATTTACAAAGTTACTATAGTAACTTTGCAAATTTGTACATTTTTAACTTAAATGATTTAAGTAATTTTAGGAGTTAAATCTGTAAAATTGATATATTTTTCTAGTTTGCATTGATTGATGCAAATGTTCTAAACGAGGCCTAGTGTCTGCATTAATAAAAAAAAAAAATACAAATTGGTGTCTCTTAGTCCTTCTACCTTAAAGAGGCAAACCCATGTGTAGGCGCATGTTAATGCACTACAAAAAACTGGGTCTGTAGTGGCGTTTGTGAAACGCCACTAGAAGTCCTAAAAACACCACTTTAGGTCCCTTTGGGCTATAATGGCGTTTTTCTATATTGATGGTTATGAACGTCACTATTGCACTGTAACTATAGACCAATAGTGGTGTTTATATAACATTACTATAGGCTGAATTTAAAAAAAAAAAAAAAGAAAAAGAAAAAAGAAGGTTATAGTAGCGTTTTGAAATGTCGCTATAGGTCCATTTCCTATAGTGACATTTATAAAATGCTGCTATAGGCCAAAGTATTATTATTTTTAAATGAGCTATAGTAGCTTTTTAAAATGCCATTATAGGTCCATTCCCCATAGTGGTGTTTATAAAACGTTGCTATAGGGCAAATACTTTGAAAAAAAAATGTTACAGCAGCACTTTAAAATGCCACTATAGGTCCATACCCTATAGTGGCGTTTTATAGGCATTTAAAAAAAAAAAAAAATTTGGCTGTAGTAGTATTTCAATATGCCTCTATAGCCATCAACCCACCAAAAAAAAAAAAAAAAAAAAAAAAAATCACAACCCAAACCCAACCCTATCTCTTTGTATTCAGACACCCAAACACCAATCACAATCCAAACCCAGCACATCCAACCACCAAAGCAGAAATCTACAAAAACTTATCCAAAAACACTGATCTACAAACACCCAAACACCAATCCACAACCACCCAAACGATAAACACCACTGATTCGGCCACCCAACACCAATCCAAAGACACCCCACCACCGATCCAAAGCAACCCACCAACAATCTAGCCACCCAACACCAATTCAACCACACAAGATGAAGTGAGCCTTGTAGACACTGCATTTTGTACCCCTTACGACTTGGGCCCCCGTTCCCCAATGATATTGAAATTCTAAGACCTAAGGTTGGTTAGGGGCCAATTAGATGTTAAATTGAATTGAGAAATGTTAAAATGAAAAATATAACTTTTAATGAGAAAATAAATCTATTTTTGGAAAAGTATGGCCAAGGAAGCCTTTAGCATGCACACGCAGGAATCATCCTGTGCGCACAGCCATAATGCATGCACACGCAGGCTCAAACCTGCATGCGCATGTAGGGTTCTAGAAACATAAAAAAGGCAAGTTTTCTACATTAATACTGAGGTTTGAAACAAATCCCACATCGTCTGAAAGCCATTCCAAACCCCAATTTTTACAATATAAATAGCCATATATAGTACATTTTCAAAACAAACAGAAATCTTAAGGGAAAACACTAAGATTCACTAGAAATAGTGAATCAAAGAGGGATTTTTTCACAAAAAAATCTCAAGTCAATTTTCTTTTGATTGAGGCTTTTTTGGCGTTGATCTTTGAGTTTAAGATTATTAATCATTTTTTTATTGATTCTGAATAGATTTGATTGAGGGAAACAATCAAAAATCAAACTTGAAAAACTTCTGTTTTGAGGTATTAGTTCTAAGCTTTTTCTTTCTTTTTCTTTAGTTTGATTCTGTTTTTGTTTGTTTCTTTGCTTGTTTTGTGTTTTAATATGTTTATATAGCTTAGTTTTAGGCAACCTTTATTTTTTTAAGCATGTTAACTTTTTCTTTCTTTTTCTTTAGTTTGATTATGTTTTTGTTTGTTTCTTTGCTTGTTTTGTGTTTTAATATGTTTATATAGCTTAGTTTTAGGCAGCCTTTGTATTTTTAAGCATGTTAGGTTGTTAGATTTATTACTGTAAGGTTTGCTCTATTTTCTATGCTTGCTGTGTTTTCTGGGCTAGGATTTCTGAGCAAGCCTATGTGCGCATGCATCTTGCATGCGCACACATGTAGTTGGCCTGCACAAGCAGGCCTCTGCATACGCGCACATACCGTTGCCCAAAATTCCTCATTTAGATTTCTACTTTGTTTTCTTTACTTATTTAATATGTTATACCTTTGTTTGTTCCATCTTTTATATGTTTTAGTCCTTGTTTTATTGTTTATTTGTTTTTCACATGTTAAATTAGTGTTTGTCTTGTGTTCCTTTTTTTTGATGCCATGAACATGCATTCACATGTTCATGCATTTGTGCTATAGGTGATGAGATGTAGTAAGGTAAGTGAGGTAAGTCATGCATTTACATGAACACACATGATGTATGTTTAATGATAGAGATGAACATGCTTGTTTGGATGGGTTTTTCTTAAAGTATAGATGCAATCACATGTTTGCTTGGATCTTTCTATGCTTGTGTTTCTGCCTTGATTTAATGTTTATGCCTTGGATATGGTATGATGACATGATACTAGATGAATGCTAGGTTGATATGAGATGCTAGGTTGTTGTGATATGCCATGATAGATGATTGACGCCATGTTGTATGCTTAGATGTATGCTAGTGTGTGTGTGTGAGTGTGAGTAAGTATAGATACAATATTGAATATACCTTTAATAGGGTTAAGACATAAGACACAATGAGAGGAAGCCAACCCTAGGGTTGGGTGGTTATGGGTGCCTTACACCTTCCCAAAACCGTACCTAAACTCCGAACCCATATTTATGATAGTAAGATCAAAAAGGTCATTCCTCGAGAAGACACTATATATATGGTTCCTAGACCATTGTAAAAATTATGTGGCAATTCTGCGTTATGTCCATAAGCCTATCAAAAATAAACATATGAAGTGAGCACACAGATTGAAAAAAGAAACAAACAAAACAAAAACGAAAACATAAACAAAAAGAAAAGAAAAAAAAAAGAACTAGATCAATATTGCATGTCATATGAGGGAAAGAAATTAAATAAGAAGAAGAAAGAAGAAAAGGAACAAACTTGCTAGATGAGAGAAACAAAGGTTTTGCGGCATGGGTCTAATGGTATGTCAGTGGCATGGCTCGGAGGCATGGATCAGCAGTGTAGGTCGGCGACAATAAGGGTCTGATGATGGGTTGGAGAGAGAGAGAGAGAGAGAGAGAGAGAGAGAGAGAGAGAGAGAGAGAGAGAGAGAGTTTGAGTTTTTATTTTTATTTTTTTTATGGATCTGATGGTGGGTCGTGAGAGAGATTGAGAGATTTTTTTTTTTTTTTAATAACCAAATCCTTCCAAATTAATTCAAATAGTGGCATATTCCTTTGATGAAAGGAATATGCCACTATTTGAATTATTATTTCTTAATAACGGAATATTATAGGTATATATCACTACTACTGCTACTATTATTATTATTATTCAGGGTATATGCCACTATTTGAATTATCATTTTTTTTTTTTTTTTTGGTTTGGACCTATGGTGGCATTTAAAACACACCACTATAGGTCTCTCAAAATTTAATTTTTTTGGTTGGACCTATAGTGGCGTTTCCAAACATTGCTATAGGTCCTTTATTTTTAGGGCTGGACTCTTTTTATAAACACTTTTTTTTTTTTTTTGAAATTTTGTGTGTGTGTGTGTGAGCTGGACCTATAGTGGTCTTTCCAAATTCTGCTATAGACCTAGGACCTATTAGGTCAAACCTATTGCAGCAATTCCAAGCCCCGCTATAGGCCCAACTCAAGTTAAGACATATTAAGGCGGTTGAGAAGCGCTGCTATAGGTCCTTAATAATTTTTAATTATTTATTTATTTTTTTCTGGTTTGGCTTTATATATATATTAATAACAAAATAATTTTATATAAAATGAATATATAATAATAAAATAACCTTATGCTTTGTACACGATATTGTTTGTCACTCACAATCACAATCGACCATAGTGAGATAGAGGAATCAAATTTTTGTTTTTGATATCTCATTGCAAGGGTAATACAATTAAATTGAAAGTGCATTGAGTTTATTCAAACAAATAAAATGTAACTTTTGATATGAGTCATGGCAATTCTAATCTTTTAACATAAAAAAAGATTGAGTTTGCTAGTATAACTTAAATATATTATTGTATTTGTTTGTTGAGTAATGCTAGGTCCATACCTTATTTTATAACTATGGGGCCAAAGAATTTGTGGTCCCGGCCCACTTTCCATTAGGGCCCAGGGCCCGCGCCAAGGAGAGTAGTTATCGAGGACAAGTAGTGAAAGACCAAATAGCCTAGAGATGTAGCCGAGGATGACCCTGTCCTCAGCATCCCAAGGCCTAAAGGGGAAGAACGACATGTCATCAAAGGCAGCCTCCAAAGCGCTCCCAGAAGAAAAAGCGAGTAGAATGGGACTCGCACGGGGGTACAGTGTGGGAGTGGTTCAAGGAGAAGACGTCATCTCTGCATTGAATGCGCCAACAAACGTCCTGGCCACATTGATGGGAAAAGACTCCTGAACAGTGTGGTTTCGGTTATTGGAACTAACAGAAAGTAGGGGGAGGTGGCTGATGGAACAGGTACTCGAGTAGTTACCTGCCTGATCAACAGATGGAAGGTCAGGATCAACTGAGAAGGACTATATAATGTAAGGGCTTATGCACCAAAAAAGGGGGACCATGGTATCTAGAAAGAAAAAGGAAGAATAAGAACATTAAGCTCAATGGACAAGGTCCATGGATAAACTTAGTTCACCTCTGTGCGTCCACCATGAATACCTTGACTAACTACTGTCCAATGACCAAAACCCAGCATTTCAACCCACTCTCTATAAATTTATTGTTTGGGCTTTTAACGTTCGAACCCAATATCAGATTGGGGTCGTTACAAATTGAGTCCTTATAATTGGCGCCGTCTGTGGGAAAGGCTTGTGCGTTGGCACAGGCGGTGGATCGAGCTCCTGTCTAATAGGGGTCTGCGAAAGCCCCTCCATCATTTCTAGCATTTCGCTATTGTTACCCTAGTATAAAGTTCCATTAGGAGCTATGCTTCGAAGCGTCAGTGGCACGAGCAGTTATAGGGGCTTTCAACATCATGTCAACGCCTCACACCTTGGTCGAGGGGCTAATCCTTGAAACCTTAAGGAAAATCTAAGTTTTGGACAGAACCAAGGTATTGTATTGTTCTCGGACTCAAACCTATAGGGAAATAAACTATTTAAAGAAAATTTAAGTTTTGGACAGAATCAAGGTATTGTATGGTCCTCGGACTTAAACCTATGGTAAAGCCAACTACTGAAAGAAAATCTAAGTTTTGGATAGAACCAAGACATTGTATGGTCCTCGGACTCAAACCTATGGGGAAACCAACTACTTAAAGAAAATCTAAGTTTTAGATAGAACGAAAGTATTGCATGGTCCTTGGACTTAAACCTATGGGGAAACCAACTACTTAAAGAAAATCTAAGTTTTGGACAGAACCAAGGTATTGCATGGTCCTCGGACTCAAACCTATGGGGAAACCAACTACTTAAAGAAAATCTAAGTTTTGGACAGAACCAAGATCTTGCATGGTCCTCGAACTCAAACCTACGGGGAAACTAGATACTCCAAGAAAATCTAAGTACCAAACACAGCCCAACAACATGCCTGGCACCTCGGATGATGCCTTAGTCCCTCAGAAGTATGTTTAGATACAAATTCAAACTCTGGGATATGATCCCAAGTATATCATATGCACAACTATTCATACATGTTAAGATAATTAGTTCAAAAAACCATGAGATTCGCAACAATAGTAAATATCGGCAAGGATAACTAACATGTAATTTAAAGGAAAAAGGAAGAGAAGAATTTCATATATGTGGTCAAAGAGTTCAATTACAAGCAAACTCTAAAGTCCTCAAAACAAAAGGGAAACTAGTTAACAGTTAAACTAGAAACAAATATAAAAGTTGGCCAGGGCTTTTACTTCTTCAATTTCGTTTTGGCCACATCCTGGGAAGGCCGAGTAGGATTAGCCTCGGGGCCTTGGGAGACATCCCCTTCTTGGGAAGGCTGGGTAGGATCAGCCTCGGTGCCCTTGGGGACATCAGTAAGGGGTATGGTCTGAAGGGGCTGAACAAAGATGGCTGGCTTCTCAGCACTAGAGATCTGAGCATTGACTGTAGACTTGGCGGCCTCTTAAGGCCTCTCGGGATTCAGACCTTCAGGTATTTCTGTCGCCTCATGAGACTCGCCTCCCTCAGTCGACTCGCCAGGAATGACAATGATCTGAGCAGCTTCTGACTGAGCAGCCTCAGCCTCCTGTGGAACGCTTATAGTCTTGAAACTGGCAGAGGTGGTCTCACGGATGGCTGGAGGATAAAATACACTCTCCACCTTCCACAAGTCGGACGAAGCCTCTACCCTAGCTCGTTTGAGGGCCTCGTCCCAAACCTGGGAGCAGTATAGCCTGCATACTCTAGGGATTTGAGCTTTAAGGAAGGCCTGGGTTTCAGCCACCCCCGCCTTGTAGCCCTCCTCCTCGGTCTTGTCTTTAGCAGTTTCAGCCTCAGTCTTGGCAAACTCAACCTCCGTCTTGACCCTTACGGCTTCATTCCTGGCAAATTCTGCCACGCCCTTAGCATTGTCTACTTTGATCAGTTTCTTCTTTAAATCACTAATCTGCTCCTTGGCAATCTCCAATTGCTCCTCGGCAGCAAGTAGGTGCCTCGTCTGTTCCTCGGCCTGTTTTTGGGCACTAGTCAAGCATGCCTTAGCACTATCCTTGGCTCTGGTTGCCTCCTTTAGGTCTTCCCTGGCCTTTGCGAGGTCGAACTCGAAATTTTTGAGGGTTTACGCAGCATCTATATGTTTATTGCGCTCAATCTCCGCGGTCTTACTTTGCTCCTTAACTTCTCCTTCCACCATTGGGCAAGGAAGGCCATCATGCCATTCCCCAGATACGATAAGAAAGTCCTTGTTCAACTTTTTGTTGGACTCGGGGAGGCACTAGATTAGCCGAACCCTATCGTCTCTCGCCTTCATGTAGTAGGATTTGCCCCTTAAATTTTAGAGATTGTAGCACCAATTTACGTCATGATGGGTTAGTCTTAGCCCCATTTTTTCGTTTAAGGCATCCATATAACCCAGAATTCTAAACATATTGGCAGCGCACTGGGTGGGAGCTAATCGAAAATGCCTAAGGTAACTCCTCATTACCAGCCCTATGGGGATTCTCATACCCCCCTCTACGAAGGCGAGAAGGGGAATTACCTCCTCGCCCGTCCTTCTCTTAAGATGCCACTCCCCCACCTGCAGTGCTTCAAACTTACGTTGGGGGGAATCCTATAGTCGGCGATGAACTTTTCCATCGCCTCTTCGGTCTCAACCAACTTTTTTAGTTTAACCATCTCAAGGAACTACTAAATAGATTTAAGGGGTGACGGGAGAAGGAGAGGAACAAGAGAAAAATAAACCCAGAAAAGAAAAAGCATGAGTTAGTGAAGGCAGAGAACTTACAGAAAAGAGGAAAGGTTCCTCAGACAGGCTTTTTGTGCTGGAGGTAGACTTGAATTTGGATGAAAGTTTGGCTGAACCCAGGATATGTGTGCTAGAACTCTTAAGTGCAAAAGTGAAGAGACAAATCAGTTTCAAAAATTATTTATACCTCTCATCGAAAGTAACTGCATGAATTTTCCCACCCGTAAATCTAAGGAAATCTCCACCGTTAGATCACCATCGCGCCGTTGAACGTGGGAAGCACAGAACCGCTCGCATTTAATGAAGACATGTTTCACCTTCCAAGGCTCCAAGAACGTGTGTCGGGTAGACGAAGAGTCTTTGGAACTGATAGATGACAAGGATTGACAAGCTTTGACAGAGGCCTGATGTCATCAAAACCCTCATCTCCGTCCGAGGATCCGGACAGCAGGATTTTGAGGGGCTATTGTAGGGCCAGAGAATTTGTGGTCCCGGCCCACTTTCCATTAGGGCCCACGGCCCACGTCGAGGAGAGTAGTTGCCGAGGACAAGTAGTGAAAGACCAAATAGCCTAGAGATGCAGCCGAGGATGACCCTGTCCTCGGCATCCCAAGGCTTAAAAGGGAAGAACGACATGTCATCAAAGGCAGCCTTTAAAGCGCTCCTAGAAGAATAGGTTAGTAGAATAAGAGTCACACGGGGGTACAGTGTGGGAGTGGTTCAAGGAGAAGACGTCACCTCCGCATTGAATGCGCCAACAAACGTCCTAATCACATTGATAGGAAAAGACTCTTGAACAGTGTGGCTTCAGTTATTGCAACTAACAGAAAGTAGGGGGAGGTGACTGATGGGACAGGTACTCAAGTAGTTACCTGCCTGATCAACAGATGGAAGATCAGGATCAACTGAGAAGGGCTATATAATGTAAGGGCTTATGCGCCAAAAAAGGAGGACCATGGTACCTAGAAAGAAAAAGGAAGAATAAGAACATTAAGCTCAATGAACAAGGTCAATGGATAAACTTAGTTCACCTTTGTGCATCCACCATGAATACCTTGACTAACCACTGTCCGGTGACCAAAACCCAGCCTTTCAACCCACTCTCTATAAATTTATTGTTTGGGCCTTTAACGTTCGAACCCAATATCAGATTGGGGTCGTTACAAATTGAGTCCTTACAATAACATTTTTAAAAATTACTGTTGTCGCTTGTAATTATTGATTCTAATTTGGACCAATGTTATAAATACCGTTTCGAAACTGGTTTCAGTTTGTCTATTGGAACAGAATATTTCAGTATCGGTCTATTTTGACGTATCGTTGCATACTGTTTTGGGTTATAGCTATTTTTATAAATAAATAAATAAATATCTATATATATATAATTATTATTGATAATAAAAAAACCATATGAATTATTAAGGGTTTTAAAGGTTTTTTTTTCTTTGTTGGTAAAAACGATTTTCAAGTTATAACTTATAAGTACATATTTAAACTAATATATAATCTTAAACCCATATATCAGTTCAATTATTTATAGAATATAATAAGAGTAATAATATGAAAAAAAAAAAAAAAAAAAAAAAAAAACTAGATGTTAATGTTAGTCACATGAAGGTGACTATAAATCAATAGATGGTTTAAATTACCGTTTCAGAATTACTAATATATATATATATATATATATATATATATATAAATTAGTATTATTATCTAGTCATTAATAAAATAAATATTTACTAATTACTATTATAGAGCCAAGTGATATAAATAAATGAATGCATTTATTATAGTGGTTTAAAAACAAATTCATAATAAAGGGAAATAGATTTTTTTTTTTTTATTTTAAAAAATCTACAAATTTGGGATTCTTTTTGTGAATAAGTGAATGTGTTTGGATACTTTGAAATTAGAATCATGAAGCTCCTAGGAAGCTCCACTCCCACCAAGTACCAACTACCCACGTGCATTGGACTCATAAATATCAAGATATCACATTCCAAAGCTTTTTTTATTCAAAGCCTCATAAAAGTCTCACACTCCCTCTTTTTCTCTCTGGAAGTGGCAAAGACACAAGCTTGAAGAAGTAAGTTTTAATGGCAGCATTTGAGCTTTGTCCATGACTTGAATCTTCTTCTTCGATCTTTGTAAACTATGAAGCAAACCCAAAACACATATTGGCTGGATCTTTAGTTTCAGTCGGTATTTACCGAAACACACCGAAATGCCTCGGAACTGGCCGGATTTTGACCCAAGGTGGAACAAAGGGTATTCCGGTTCTAGATTATATACCGATATGAGACATTCTGTCCATTTCGGTTGGAACGGAACAAAATTCATAACAATAATTTGAACTCATCACTAATATCATTTTTTCACTTATTAATAACTACTCACCACATCAGTATTTTGTAAAAAAATTGTAACTCTAGTATTTTCGTTGTTCACATCTTAATTCTAATATGATAATTCTCTTTTGTATAATAATGTCGACATAGTCAAAATTCTTTACTTTAGTGGCATTTCCTAGTCTCCCTTATAAGGATAACTAGGGTTCAAATCCTCCTCCCCTCAAATTGTTTCACTTCTCTAGAGGCTAATATGATGAAGTTAGTCCCATTGGGCTCTTCGGACAAACCAGTTGGTTGGTTGGCTTGGGCCACCCAAGGGAGTCTTCATGGTAATGGTCGAAAATCACTTGGCCATGAGGTTTAAACAAATCAGAAAAAATGGGGGAGAGTTCTTGTGCCGATGAGTTGGCACTACAGGAAACAACTATCGAATATGTGGATTCCACTAAAAGTCAAAAAAATTATATTGTGTATATACAAAACCATTTTTTAATTCAAAATTTAAAATTATGATTGCTCAAAATGACAATAGTTGTCCACCTATAGCAAAGCAATCATCTCCCAACAATCTTTTACCATTATAAATCTAGGCAGTTAATGTGAAAAGATATTGGAACAACAAGTAATGAGCTAAATACCAAATAAAGTTTCAAATTCATGTACTTAACAAGAAAAAAATAGAATATATCAACAAGGGTGGCTAACAAGTCAATAAATTCAATAGATCTCAACAGAAAAATTATGGCGAGACAAAGAGAAAACGTGGTATTTGAATATATGAAAATGATTACCCAAACCATATAAGAATATTAAGGAATAAGAAAATGTCACAAATACATGTATATTAAAGATGCCATGTCCTATGTATTCAATAGCACCAAAAGGGTTACATCCATGTATTACCCCCAAGGGTAAGATCACTAAAAAATAAATAATTATTAGGAACCATAGTTGTAACATTTAGCTCCACAACACCAATTACGTAATATGGATCATGGCCCATGTATTTCTCTTATGGCGGGGTAACTAAAATTATTTCATAGAAATAATTTAGTTAATGTCATATAGAAATTTGATCAAACGAGTTTCATTGCAATTTTCTCAAGAGGCATAAGAATCTAATACCTATAAACCCATGTTTTGTTTTATTTCCTCACTTTGATTAAAACCTAACCAAATTGGGAAGATAAAACTTTGATTGAAATCCTAAATTAAATATTTGATAAATTAATTTAATGGTTTTTTTTTTTTTTTTTTTTTTTTTGTTGAGAAAGTTTCAAACTATTTAATGGAATGAAACTTGAAAGTTGGAACACAAAATCCCTAATTTAGGCACAAAATCCCTTATTTTTAAACGATATTATAGGTTTTTTTTTTTTTTTTTTTCTTTATTAAAGGACTTATATAAACACCACTATAGGTCATTTAAAAATTTTTTTTTTTTTTAAAGGATCTATAGTGGCGTTTATAAATGCCACTATAGGCCCTTGTAAGACCTAGGACTTGTAGTGGTGTTTATGAACGCCACTATAGGTTCTTTTAAATTTTTTTTTTTTTTTTTTTTGGATGGGTTTTTTAACACACACATATTTTAAAGGATCTATAGTGACGTTTATAAACGCCACTATAGGCCCTAATGAAGCCAAAATTGTCAGTTGGGTCACTCATTCAATATGGAGGTTTAGATAATCTTGTAGGACCTGCAAGATAAAGAGAGATAGATTGAAGAGACCACCGGGTTATGCCCGGTGGGGGAGCCTCCAATGCTTAAGTTAGTATCACCCTATATTTCTCGTATTTAGATAGTGTTTTGTTGTAGCTTTTGATGTACCTTAGCAAGTGAGACAGATTGTCCCTTTTATAGGTGACTTAGGTAGCTGGTGGACATAAATGAGGGTGATTATTATCCTAATCGTAACGTTCTTTGTCTTGATGAGAGGGTTTAAGGCATTTGGTGATTGTTATTGAATGTGCTGGGTGGTTACTCATCTATCTTTGATGGCCTACTAATGACGCAATGACCGTCCATTAAGATGGACGACCTTAATAATTTTTATGGACTCATCAATTGCTCCCCATTCCCAAGTCTGATTTTGCTTTGTGCTAGTTAGGCTTTGGGAATATTCTTGACTTGTTTAGATTCAGATTTCTTTATATTCAACTACTTTCTTCTTCAAGAATAGTAGTATTTTTGCAACGACTTCTTAGTATCTGCCTTTTAAGGTCTTTTTGGACGTTCGAAGGATCATAGCTTGATCTTGAAAGTGAGCTGTGGATGATTATTTTTTATCACTATTGAAGAGTAAGGTAATTTCTTTGGATGACCATTTTTTATTACTGCTGAGGAGCGAGGTAATTTCTTTGGACAACCATTTTTTATCACTGCTAAAGAGCGAGGTGATTTTTTTGGACGACCATTTTATACCACTACAAAAGAGCAAGGTGATTTCTATGGATGACCATTTTTTATCACTGCAGAAGAGCGAGGTGATTTCTTTGGACGACCATTTTTGATCACTTCGATGCTTCTCCTTTCATTCATTTTTTGGTTGTCACATTTGATATTCTTGATTTGCGTGTGACTTGCGTTTATGTGAGAATTCTTGTCTGCTTACACTCGTCTAAGTGTATTTAGTCACTTAGCCACTTTTAGGTGACTTACATCTAGTTACGGAGTTTCGTCGTTTAGACTTTGTCAGTGATTTACATTAGTCTAGCGAAATATTGTCCATTTTTTTTTGGGGTGACTTACATCCATTTAAGGAATCTTGCCACTTAGGCTTCGGTAGTGATTTACATCCGTCTTGGTGGAATCATATCACTTAGCCATTTTTTGGTGACTTACATCCATTTAAGGAATCTTGTCACTTAGGCTTCGTTAGTGATTTACATCTGTCTTGGCAGAATCTTATCACTTAGTCATTTTTTGGTGACTTACATCCATTTAAGGAATCTTGTCACTTGGGCTTCGTCAGTGATTTACATCCGTCTTGGTGGAATCTTATCACTTAGCCATTTTTTGGTGACTTGCATCCATTTAAGGAATCTTGTCACTTGTTGTCGGAAAGATTCCTTGACACTATGTCGTTTTGGACCTTTTTGAGGCCATGTTGATATCTGCATTAAGTATCACATGCACTTGACAAGACTTGGTTAAACAAGAATTTTAGAACAATTCATATTAAAAATAAGTTACTAATAGCCTAAGTGGACCTTTTTCTTATTTCCTTGTAATCCTAGAGTTTTACCTCTTTTGTGATCTGTCTAGTAATGCATACATTTTTGCATGAAACTTTACTAGGTGTAAATTTTTATAGATGAATATAAAAGAGACAAAGATAAATGTGTGACGATATTATTTTGTCACATACCTCAATCTTCTTCTTAATAGGCTCTTCCCTTTTTAAGATGACGAGCTTTTCTCTTTTCAAGATTTTTATTTATTTATTTTTTTAAGCTCAACATGATACTTCATGTCTAAGGCCTAGATCTCTTTGGCTTCAATTTTTTGAAGGCATAAAAACTAGGTCACTTTTTTGCCCCCGTTTAAATGTGAAAAGTACAATTTTCATTTGTTGACGACTAGAGGAATGGTATATCACGATTGAAACTTTTCTTTTTCTTTTTTTCTTTTTTTGGCATGTTTTGATGACTATGGTCAGTTCTGTTTGTAATAGCAATTTCCTCTTCCTTCTTCTTTAATTGTACGCTTAAGTCATTTCAATAGTGCTAGCTGCATGACAATGTACAAATGTGCAATTGCGTGCTATACAAGATGAAGTGCATTCTATATAAATCAAAGAGAAGTATAAAAATTGAAGCTATTTGACTATATGCTTCTTTAAATTGGTCTTTGTTAGGTGCTTAAATCGTATATGATTTTTAAAGCAATTTAACAAGATTTTGGTGAGCGGAAATTTGTTGAGACTTAAACTCATAAGCATATTGTGAACACAATTATCTAGCATTTTAAGTTTAGGACACTTAATGGAACTTCTCAGATTCATGATGATGAAACATATGCTATTAATAATATAGTTATATTGATTGTGATAATTGTAACAATTTTATAGCAATATTTTCAACATGTTCCACATACGCATTTGTAATAATCATGCAAGCTTGATATTATTTAGTTTCAATAAAATAATCTTATGGATAATTAAAAAGAAAGAAAGAAATGAATTACCTCAATGGAAGACCTTAAATCTCGATACTATTTTGTACATACCTCGATCTTTTCATTGTTGTAGTCTTCTTGACGAACTCTTTGTCATTGAACTCTTACTTATGGAGCTCTTCCTCGTTGGATTTGTATAACTCCATAATTTATAAGAGTTAAACTTGGCATTTGTGATGTAGGTGGAATTTTCACAACTTTTAGCTATATCTTTATTTTCTTCTTAAGGGTTTTTCTTCGTCAAGTTATGACATCCCCTTAGAGAATTTGAAATATCTATTTTTTTGCAAATCTGAACCTAGTAATCTAGCAAACCTCTTATAGATTTACATATTATACAAAATTTTGGGTGAATTGATATAGCTTACGTCCAAACAATATCATTTCATTTAAGAGTATGAAAACTTAGTGAGGATTAAAGCCACATTTAATGCCATGCGATCAAACCGAATTGTCTTATTTTATGTATGAAGCACATGCTCTATAGGCAGTTCAACCATTTCCACTTTTTTCTTTGTTTTGACGGTAGTAGAATAGCAAAAGAAATGGACGAACTTAAGGTCATTTGATCGGTTAGAGATCAAAAGTCTAAAATAAGTCGCACTATCTAAAGTAGATATTACTAATTAAGCCTTTTAACTTTAACAAGAAATTATCTAGCCTTTTGTGTCAATTGTGCATGTTTGTACTAATCTTGTGATTTAGCAATTTGCCTTTTCAACAATCGTTTTCATAACTATTATCCTATTCTTGTGCAACTAAATAACACTTGGCATTAAACTTCTTAAAGAGTGTTGGAATTCAGTGTGTTTAATGATATTTGCCATTATGATAAACAATCATCATATTTTTCATGGTAAATAGTTATGATCTTATTTTAAATTTATAGCTAGGTTTTTATTTGTCAATAATGATATTTGTCATTATGCCTAAAACTTGACTTCAAATGTTGTTGCAAATTAGCTAAAAGGAAAAGAAAATTTTAAATCTGACCTTAAGGCCCAAGAATTGGGTAGCATCGTTTCTATATTTTGTTCCAACTGTTTGAAGATGTAGATATATCCAAAGGGTTTGCCCCCTATTCAGACATGAAAGGTGCAATTCTTATCTAACAACGACCAGAGGAATCGTCTATCATGGTTTGAACCTGTATTGTCCTTTCTTTGGGCTTAATCTTATTTTTTTCTGGAGTGCTTTGACCATGGTCATTTAAGACGACTCACTTCGATAAAGCTAGCTTCATTTCGTTAGGAATGACAATATACAAATAGGCAATTGCATGTTGCACAATAATTGATGTCATTTGACAAAGCGTACTCTATATAAATCACAGAGAAGTATTATATGATGTATACATAATGAAGCTATATTATATGCTTCTTTAAAGTGTCGAGATTATAGTAGAGATCATCGATTATTTTGGATACTCCTATTCTCAATAGGTTTCTCTTTGTTTTTACAAATTTTTTTTCTTTGGTAGGCCTTACATATAGCAATCTTTATAAGGCTATTTTTTCACGTAGTTGACCTTTGTCATGAGATTACTATTAAACTTGGTAGTCCACCGGTGTTTCGGGTAATTCAACCAATTGGTTGAACCTCCTCATACACGTTCTATTTGAATCTATATGAGGGAAGATATATATTCTCCTTTTTGACCTCGCTCAATGGGTATTCAACTTTCAAAATAACATAGCATTGCAAATATTAAAAGGTAAAAAGAGATGAATTATTAAATAACGCAATCCATTACTTTCCGCTTTTGAGCACAACCAATAGTCATCTTAGGATTTGGCTTCTCTTTCTTGACATCCATATATTATTATGGTATTTAGAGTGATGATGCTAAAGATTATGCAATGCCTTAAATATAAACTATATACGTTACACTTGACAATTAAGTTTTAGAAAGTTAATAGGAGGAAGAGTAAGTTTTTAATTACTTGTCGGCCTTCAAGACTTTTTAGAAATTGAATACCTGAGCCCACCTTTGCAAGGATGTCAGAACATTCATGCTTGGCTTGGAACCACTTTGTTCACATGACAAGTGACTTGGATGTGTGTAATGGATTTTTGGTATCCTTTCAAGTTGATTCCCCTTCAATGAGCTCTTCTTTGTTGGGTTGATATTGGCTTCAAAGATATTAGGGCTTGATTCGCCATTTGTGATGTCAAAGGAACTTTCACAATCTTTGGTTGTATTCTCCTTTTCCGCTTAAGACTTTTTGATCTATTTCTTGGCTGTTTCTTTTTGACAAGTTCTCATTCTAAAGCTCATAAACTTAAGAATATAGGTACATTAAATAATCTAGTACTTTTATAGTGCAAAGTGTTAGACTTGGAGCAGCATTGTCAAGTAAGAAATTCACAAATATTATTAACCACAAATATATAAAATTTGTTGTGGCTTAAGGATAGTATATGTTGATGCATCTATGACATAGTCTTTAGCATAGTATCCCTTAGTGTGTTACGTAACACAAATATGTATGTGCATAAAATGTAATTTATTTTGTACTAAGCATTAAAATTATGGCTCAATTTATGAAAGTATGATGCACAGGCATATAGATACCACCAAAGTTTTCATGAATACGTGTGGTGAGATTTGTGTATAAATGGAACAATTTTCGTGCTCTATTTTCAAAGTCAAAGCAACATGTATATATACATGGAAAATTTTGAACAATAAACTTTGTTCATTCTATGGTAGAACATTTCAAGATATTGATTCTAAATATCTTTATATAGATTGGCATATAATTTACGAGTTTTTCAATCATAGACTTGCATTCCTTTTTTATGAGTTTTTCAACCCGAAAATAACATTTAACACATTTGACTGAAGGCCCCAAGGAGCATTCAAAGGAGGATCCTTAACGCCCATTAGGAAATTCACTACCTTTCTTTAGGCAGCATTTTCTTTGAAAACCTTAGATTTAATTTCAAAATTCTAAAAATGCAACCAAATAACTTCTGGTTTTAATGCCTAAACTTGGGGTTTATAAATTTGGAAAGGCAGTAAGATTTGACTCCACCTCTTTAATGTCCAAAATTACGAGATAAATTTTGGTTTCGTTATTCTTTAATACTCAAAATTAATACCTTTAAATTTGGAAAAAAAAAAAAAAAAAAACAAAGGTTGGGAGTTTCTACCTTAAACAGTCTTAACAGCAATGTTTAAATGTTGGAATATCACCATGTGCTGTTTATTTTCTCTGAGCAGAGTGATATTGACAGAGTGCTTGCAGGAGAGCCATGGTCGTTCGAAAAGAACTTGGTTGCTTTGAAGAGGATTCGACGTCAAGCAGAGATGAAGGGACTGATTTTTGACAGTGCATCTTTCTGGGTGCAGGTACATGATCTCCCTATCGGTAGTTTGAAGTTGCGAGTGGCACAAGATATCGTTTCGGTAGCAGGGGAAGTCGTAACCATAGGGGTGGTGGAGGAGGACTATGAAAGTAGCCACTTTGTGAGAGTTTGTGTGCGGATAGATATTACAAAGCCATTGTGCAGAGGTAGAAAGATAGGGCTAAGCAATGGAGAGGAAGGTTGGGTGAGCTTCAAGTATGAGCACTTGCCGAATTTATGTTATTGGTGTGGTCGGCTTACTCACCATGATAAGGATTGCTCGACATGGCTATCAAGAAAGGGCTCGATGTAGGGTAGTGATCAACAATTTGGTTCGTGGTTACGAGCGAACACTCCGAACTTGGCCAAGAAAACCGTGATTCAGGTTGCTAGGTATGATAACGTGATACATGGTGATGATGGGCCCATTTCACATTCGGAGCAGAGGGAGGGAGAAGATGTGGAAGTTTTGAACTCCATGCAAGGCAATGGGATTAGCACACATCATGGTGATGATAATGTGGAGGGTGGGAGTGCAAACTCCGATACGGTGCGTGGTTAGGAGGAAGTACCAGTAGATATGGCTGGGGATGGAAGTTTTGTTGGGAGTATTCCAAATAGATGCATGGATCAAGGCCATATTCGGGGCATCACTAGTCAGAATTTTCAAGATTAGCTAGATGAAATTGATGCCAAGTTAGAAAGATTTGATGGTGGGAAGGAACTTGGGCAGCAGAATCGGGTTTGAAGGGGCATTGGAGTAGGGGATCGGATAGAGAAGTCAGTAAGGGGGTTGAAAAATTACGCACTTCAATCTGATGTTAGTAGTTCACCTTCAATAATTCCAGGAGAGTTGTGTTCTTTGAAGCATCCAAGGGAGGTGTCAAGTGAGGAATTGGGTCTTGCAAATGATAGTAGAAAGAAACAAACATTAGTAATTAAAACTCAATCGGTGGAGGCTGATGTTCAGCCTTGTTGACAACCATGAAAATCTTAGCTTGGACCTACAGGGGGCTTGGGAACCGGCGTGCAGTTCAAGAGCTTGTTGACATTGTGCAAACACAAGATCCCATGATTGTGTTTCTTTCATAAACATGGTCATCTAAGAAGCATATGATATGGGTAAGAGATCGGATTTTGTTTGATGGGTGTTTTACGGTTTCTAATGATGAGAGAGGGGGAGGTTTAGCTCTTTTATGGAAAGTAGGGGTGGATGTGTGGGTGGATAGTTTTTCAAAGTACCATATTGATTCTATTGTGCATGGTGGTTTAGAGAGTGCATGGAGGTTGACTGGGTTTTATGGGGAGCCAAATACTGGTCATCAGAATGAGGGATAAAATATGCTTTGAATGTCGAGCTCTAAACCAAAGTTGCCATGGTGTGCTTTGGGTGATTTTAATGAGGTGCTTGAGGTGCAAGAAAAGAGAGGAGGGGTTCCTCGGGCTCATTATTTGATGCAAAATTTTCGTGATGTGTTGGACCATTGTGGATTTGTTGATTTTGGGTTTTCTGGACCAGATTTCACTTGGCATGGCAGGCGAAGGGGGGAGTGGATTTAGGAGAGATTAGATAGGGGTGTTGCTAATTATGAGTGGTTGACTCGTTTTCCTACAGGGAGGATAAAGCATTTGCATTGCTTTACCTCAGATCATAGGCAACTCCTTCTATCATTGGATGGGCATGGAGAGTATCAAAAGTGGCGTAGGAAGCCTTTCCTGTTTGAAGCAATGGGGACTGATGATCCTGAGTGTAAGGAGGTGGTAGCAAGGGCTTGGGATTGTGCCCCTATTGGTACTCCCATGTTCGTGGCAGCCACTAAACTTAAGAATTGTAAGAAACAATTAAAGTCTTGGAGTCGAATTCATTTTGGCAATGTGAAGAAGCAGATAAAGCAAGTGAAGATCGATTATGGAAGCTGAAGAGGTTTCAACCAGGATTGGGGAGCATGAGGAGGTTATTCGGATTAAATCAGAATTGAATGCATTGTATGAGAAAGAGGAGAAGATGTGGCAACAAAGGTCCAGGGTTCAGTGGTTGAAAAATGGTGATCAAAACACAAAGTTTTTTCATGGGATTGCTACTCAAAGAAAGAGGAAGAATTTTATTAAGGGGTTGTGTGACGGGAATGGAGTTTGGTAGGAGGATGAAGAGGTTTTTTTGGCTATCATTACTGATTTCTATACTCATCTGTTTACTTCTTCAAATCCACAGGCACTTGACATGGTTTTGGATGGGGTTGATGCTGTGGTTACTTAGATTATGAGTGCAGAGCTGATGAGGCCTTTTACTAGTGAAGAGGTGGGGATGGCAATCAAGGAAATGGCCCCACTAAAAGCCCCTAGTCTAGGTGGTATGCCACCTTTATTTTACCAGACTTATTGGACTGATATCGGTATGGATGTTGCTCAAGCAGTTTTATCTTGCTTAAATTCAAGGTCTATTCTTAAATCTATTAACCATACCTTTATTACTTTGATTCCCAAAGTTCCCAACCCTGAAAGGATTTCAGATTTTCGACCTATAAGCCTGTGCAATGTCATTTACAAGATTATTAGTAAGACGATTGCTAATTGTCTTAAGCCTATTCTTAATTCCATTATATCTGAGACCCTGAGCGCTTTTATTGCAGATAGATTGATCACTGATAATATTTTAATTACCTTTGAATCTTTGCATCATATGAAGAATAGTTGTACAAGGAAGAAAGGTTTCATGGCTATGAAATTAGATATATGCAAGACATATGATAGGGTGGAATGGGTGTTTCTTGAAAAAAATTCTTCTGAAGATGGGTTTTTCGTGTGCTTGGGTAGCTTTGATTATGGAGTGTATTACCACTGTCTCGTACTCTATCCTTGTGAATGAGGAGCCAAAGGGTGTGATAGTCCCTTCTCGAGGCTTAAGACAAGGAGATCCTCTTTCTCCTTATTTATTTCTTTTCTGTGCCGAGGGGTTGAATGCACTCTTATGAGGTGCTACAGTGAATGGTGAAATTCAGGGTTTCTCCCTTTGTTGAAATGGGCCTAAACTAACTCATTTATTCTTTGCAGATGATTGCCTAATCTTTTGTAGGTCTACCTTAGATTAGTGCAATAAAATTCAAGAGCTATTAGATTATTATGAGACTGCGTCAGGCCAAGTGATTAATAAGGAAAAGACTTCTCTTTGTTTCAGCAGGAATATAGATGAAGTAACTCAAGAAGCCATAAAAGTAGCCCTTGATGTCCCAGCCATTAGGCATTATGAGAAATATTTGGGCTTACCTTCTTTTATTGGAAGAAATAGGACGGCGTGCTTTACTCAAATAAAAGAAAGAATATGGGGTCGCATGCAAGGTTGGAAGGAAAAGTTGTTGTCTCAAGGTAGTAGGGAGATTATGATTAAGGCAGTGGTCCAATCCATTCCTATTTATTCGATGAGTGTGTTCAAGCTTCCAGTCAGCCTTTGTAAAGATATTGAAGCCATGGTTCAAAAATTTTGGTGGGGTAATGGGGATGCGAAGAAGATTCATTGGGTGAAATGGAGCTCTCTTTGTTCCCCAAAATCAATTGGTGGGATGGGGTTTTGGGATTTCTAGAAGTTTAATAATGCTTTGTTAGCAAAACAGGTATGGCATCTTATTCATAATCGAGACTCCCTTCTTTTTAAAGTTTTTAGTGCCAAGTATTTCCCTCATGGTAATATACTTGAGGCGGAGGTTCATCCTAAATGCTCTTATGCCTGGCGAAGTATTCTTCAAGCACATGGAGTTATTGAACACGGGGCTATTTGGAGGGTTGGTGATGGAAATTTGATTGATGTGTGGTGACATTGGTGGCTGCCTGATCTTAACCACAGTAAGATTATCTCTCCCAGAACTGATTCTTCAGTTCATTGGGTTTGTGATTTGTTCTTCCTTGATACAAGAGTTTGGGACTCGAGTCGTCTGGAGAGCTGTTTAATTCTGTGGGAGGCAGACTTGGTGAGGAGGATTCAAGTATATGAGGATAAGGCAGAAGACACTCTGATTTGGCCTCTAACCAGTGATAGGGATTATAGTGTTAGGAGTGCTTACTGAATGCTAGTATCTGCCGAATCTATTCTTCAGTCGAGTTCATCAGTTTCGGGTAGTACTGGGTTGGTTTGGAAGAAAATTTGGAAGATGAGAGTTCCTAATAAGATCTGGCACTTTATTTGGCACGCTGCAAAGGATTCTTTGCCTATGAAACAGAACTTAAAAGCTCGGCATATTCCAATTGCTGAGGAATGTGATGGGTGTGGTAAGCATACGGAGTCGATTATGCACTGCTTATGGCTTTGTGATTAGGTGCGGTCAGTCTGGATGTCGCTCCAAGATTTTCGGTCTTTGGTTCATAAGAAGTTTCAAACCTTTTATGAATTATTGGAGGAAGTTCTCAGTATTGGGTTGAATAGGAAGGTAGCTCTGGTCGTCATTGTGGCATGGAGTTTATGGCAGCATCGAAACTGTATGAGGGAATGTCAGCCATCTTGGCAGCTTCATGAGCTGAGTGAACATGCTCAAAGGACGGTTGATGAATTTTGGAACGTGAATTCTAAGAAGCATGGTGCGTCTATTCCTAGCCCGGTGGTTCGTTGGTCTCTTCCGCTTGAGGATCGTTTCAAAATAAACTTGATGTAGCTTATTTTGAGGATTCGGGTTTAGCAGGTATTGGTGTAGTTTGTCATGATCATTCTGAGCAAGCTATTGCGGCACTATGTCAGAATTTGGGCAAGGTGCAGTCAACTAAGATGGCTGAAGCTTTGGCAGCTCGAAGGGCTGTGATTTTCGCTAGGGAGATGAGTTTGTTTGACATTATTGTTGAAGGTGATTGCCTTACTGTTATTCAGGCTTTGCTGCGTGGTGGCCTATGTCCTCTGTTGTTTGGCCATATCATTGATGAGACAAAAAGACTTGGTGGAGTATTACAAAGTTGTATGTTCCAACATGTCAAGAGGGATGGGAATAGATTAGCTCACATTTTAGCTAAAAAAGCAGTTTTATCTGCAGATCTTTGGGTAGAAGACTTACCCGAGGACGTGGATGTTGTTTTCCAGTCGGATCTTTCTTGAGTTTGGTTTTTATTTCGTTTGTAGTTCGTTCTTTTATTAATAAAATTTCGATTACCTTTTTCTCAAAAAAAGAAAAAAAATGTTGGAATATCATAAATTCATGACCTTGACCGATAAACATAACATGAGCATTATATCATATGGTGCATGAGCATATAGGCATCACAGAAACTTATCACCATGTAAAGAAGATATTTGAGGAATCTTAATTTGAAATCAAAGCAATATCTCCTTTTTTTCTTTTCTTATCTTAGCAAGATGCAGTAGGAAAGAAAAGTGGTGATATGAAAAGTCATAATGCTTGCATATCAATTAGGATGTTATGCTATGATTATATTAGGAAATATAATAAGATAATTTTGATGGCCATAAATAGGATAACAAGGCTATAAATTTTGGCTCTAATAGGAATCTTATAGAGGAAACGGTGAGTCTCCCCATTGACTAATCCTTTTTATTTACCATATATATTATATATCTATGTAGGCTGTAATTATTAAAGCCTCACAGTTGTAAAATATTTACATCCCCTTTTGAACAAGCACATCTCTCGTACATGAGATATCACCAAATATTCTCCACTTTTCTAACTAAATATATGCTTCACTATTTAGTTTGTGAAAAGCCTTATATTTTAGTTTAGCAAAGCAATATTGTTTGAGGGAATTAATGAGGGGCGTGAATCATGGATAACAGATGGATAAAGGATCCATTATGGCCCAAACATGCCAATATATGCACTGTGGAGGCACTTATGATAATCAAGAAGTAAATAGAAAATTTGGGTACTTACTTTCCAATACTGCTTCCTCCATTTGCTCCGTTCATGGCCTTGCTCTTTGGCGAGAGGTAGCCACTTTGGGACTTTTGGCCATGACATCTTCATTGAAACTCAACTCCACAAAATCTATCTGATCCATGGCTATGCATTTTTTGTTGCTACTTTGAATGAGTGCAACAATTCAGTATTTTATGACTTTGGATTGAACTGAGTAACCCTTTGTCATAGGAAGAGGTCAATGGCTAATCTTCCCCATCGACGGCGCCAAATTGATGAAGCCAAAATCGTCAGTTGGGTCACTCATCCAATCTGGAGGTTTAGATGATCTTGTAGGACCTGCAAGATAAAGAGAGATAGATTGAAGAGACCGCCGAGTTGTGCTCGGTGGGGGAGCCTCCGATGCTTAAGTTAGTATCACCCTATATTTCTCGTATTTAGATAGTGTTTTGTTGTAGTTTTTGATGTACCTTAGCAAGTGAGACAGATTGTCCCTTTTATAGGTGACTTAGGTAGCTGTTGGACATAAATGAGGGTGATTATTACCCTAATTGTAACGTTCTTTGTCTTGATGAGACGGTTTAGGGCATTTGATGATCGTTATTGAATGTGTTGGGTGATTACTTATCTATCTTTGATGGCCTACTAATGATGCAATGACCGTCCATTAAGATGGACGACCTTAATAATTTTTATGGACTCATCAGGCCCCACTAAGACACAAAACCAATAGTTGTGTTTATGAATGCCACTATAGGTCCTTTTTATTTTTTTTCCAATTGGGAATTTTTTTAAAGGACCTATAGTGGAGTTTATAAACGCCACCACAAGTCAATTTATTTATAACAATAATTTTTTTTTAGCTTCAAAATTTATTTATTTATTTTTAAAAAAAATTGGGTCTATTGTGGTGTTTTAAAATGCCACTATAGGTTCTTGTAAGATCCAAGACCTATAGTGGATCTTTTAAAATGCTGCTATAGGCCTAGTGTTTTAAAACGCCACTATAGAGCCCTCAGAACGTGGTTATAGATAAGCCTATAGTAGCGTTTTTAGAAAACTTCACTATAGGCAGCATTTTTTGTAGTGGTGTTGACCTTGATAAAGTGAATTGCTTGTTCTTGATTATTATTCTCTTGTTGTGTGGTCCATCTAGGTTCAACCACGCGTTCAAGTAGACTGCCTCAAGTTTGTGGACGAATTACATTTAAAGCACCCCCCTTCAGAAATCACAAACTTGAAACACATTGGATTTGAAATAGAGGGAAAGAAAGATTTTAAAATTTTTTTTCAAGATTGTCTTCCAAAGATCAATTCGTCTTAGTGAATACCTATTTTCAGAGATCAAGGGATAAAGCAAGGGGCTATGACTTTTTTCTTTTTTCTATATTGGTTCTAAGCTTTTCAAATAGGTGAGTATCTCTTCAAATAAAGATGACATCATTGTACTTGTCTAACTGCGCCCAATTACAAAACATGCAAGAAAATGACCAAATAACGTAAGTTTAAAATACATTGGAAACTATAACAAGCATTTGAATTTTAGACTAAAGTACATATTTAACCTCAACTCATAGTACCTTGAAACTTCTATAATAGCTTTCATTACCCGATTTACAATATAAATTAAACCGAAAAGTACAAGAAAATTGACCATAGAATTAGCTAACACAAAAAATCCTAATAGAGGTTATAACGGTTTTTTTTTTTTTTTTTTGGTGTCATTGAATATTTTGTAACTATTCCTTATTTAGTGAATTTTATATGGGACTGTTGTGAAAACATAATAGTTTTATACATTGGAGGAGTTTTCATTTAATTTTCAGCTTTGTAACCAAATTATTGTGGACATAACAGAGGTTCGCCACCTAGTTTTTGTAATGGTTTGGGAACCATATATATAGCGTTCTCTTAAGGAATGACCATTGATCTTGCTACCAAAGATATGAGTTCGGAGTTAAGGTACGGTCTTGGGAAGGTGTTAGGCATCCAAAACTACCCAACCCTAAGTTTGGCTTTCTCTTATTGTGTCTTATGTCCTAACCCTATTAAAGGCATACTCAATATTGTATTTATGCTCACACACACACTAGCATACATCTAAGAACACAATATGGCATTAATCATCCCCAAAAAGACCTAATCATACATCTATCATGGCATAACTTAAACCCTAGCATGTTACTATCATGCATATCATATCCAAGGAAGAATCATAGGCATAGAAAGATCCAAGCAAACATGTGATTGCATCTATACTTCAAGAAGAACTCAACCAAACAAACATGTTTATCTCTATCATTAAGGCAAAATCATATTAAAAGATGCATGGGAATGTGAATGCATGACTTACCTCACTTACCTTGCAGCAACTCAGCACCTATGGCATTCATGCATGAGCATGTGAATGTGTGTTCATGGCATCAAAATAAGAAAACATGAAACAAACCCTAATTTAAACATGTGAAAAAGCAAATGAATAATAAGCATGTGAAACAGAATATTAAAACCACAAATATATGAAAAAGGAACTAAGATAGAAGTATTGCATGTGAAATCAGAAATGAAATAATAAAAATTAGGGTTTCTAGGCAGGATCATGCGCACGCATGAACAAGCCTGTGTGCGCATAATCAAGCCTGCGTATGCAGCCAAGATTATGCGCACTGGGTTTCTACCCAGAAACCATAGCAACACAAAAACTAAAGCAGAGCTTCAAAACGATAAATCTAAACAACCTAAACTAAGAACAAATATATCAAATATAAATAAAATAAAATCTACTCCTAAACATGCATTGGATCTAACAACAAACTAGAATAACATCAAAATATGTTCAGCAATATATCAAATCATATCAACTTTCCAATCAAAACATGATGAGGCAAAACAAAATAAAATCAAACAAAACAAAACATATTTCTAAGGATGAATAACATATAAATTAACTAAGAACAACAAAAATGCAAATTACAAAAGAACCAAATCAAGGAAAACCCATGAAAAGAGACTCACCTTGCTATGGAATACAAACTTGATTGATATTTAACCGGTCCCTTAGTGCCTACACAACAAGATTCAATGAGATATTATAGGTAATCACAACTCAAAAACAAGATTAGTTTTGAAAAGGTTTTGAGAAATCTAATTGAAAACATGTTTCTGCCTTAAAACTAACCAAATAGAGGTTTTTATTTATTTATTTTTTTTAATGATTAAAAAGAGGTGCTCAGGTCTATGTGTGAGTTTAAAGAAGATGAAATAGAGATTTTAGAGAAGATGGAGCCAAAAATAAACTCTCTCTCGCTAGGGTTTGAGTTTGGAGGCATAAAGATGTATTTATAGGTTTAAACTAGGGTTTTCAGGCTTATTTTTAAGGTTTCGGACGTTCCAAAGGGTCTAGGGTCCAAGCCCCAGCAAAGAGGGAGGCTTTGGGTCTTAAAATATGAAGTTCTGAGCCTCTGAAAAGTGGTTTGCATACGTATGCGCCCCTAAAAACCCTAATTTTGATGACCCAATTTCAAACGGCCATAGCTCACTCAATATTAACCCAAATTAGGCAAAATTTGTGTTTATATTGAAGCCCAAGACGTCTAATTTCCAATGAAATAAACCGCACAAAAAAATTATTTTTGGATCAAAATTTATGATCAAAACAATGAGCAAAAGTCATTTTTAACACTGTTTTTAAAGCGATTTAAGCACTTTTGAGTTGTAATTACTTCCAAACTATCAAAATATCTTCAATTACCTTCTATAGATATGTTAAGCTCATCATTGGGACTAGAGACTAAAGTTTTAAACCGGGTATAAAATGAGGTGTCTACAATCACTACATCACATTTTTTATTGTTTTATTGATTTTGTATATTGCAAAAATGGAGGTATAATATATCAATCAAGAGGTTAATGTTTTGAATTGTTGTGATTCATTACTTAGTTATTTTGGCAAGATTTATCACACAAGGATCTTAAATTATATTTTTCAAAAAATAACATGAAATAACTTCTCAACCTAATAGTTGTATCAAATATTATGTCTATAATATTTATTCATCTATATATATATATATATATATATATATATATATATATATCAATGGAGTCTAATGTTTTACTTATCCAACTTCTATGGCACCATTCTACATCTTGGTTGACTTTTAACCAAGTCCAAACCCTCAAGACATTTTAGCAACACCACAATCCAACAAATAAAAGAAGATAATATATAAGAGGAATGAAGAATCTAAACGATATATATGGATAACGTTTGGCTCCAAATATATTTAGAGTTTTGGGCTCTAATAACCACCTTTAAAAAGATTGTAAGGTTGAATTAAATCAACCATGTGTTGGCTTTATTCCATGACAAATTTGCTTGTAATATAGCACTTAGAAACCTTGTATTTAGGTGGGAATCATGTAAGGGTAGTGTGTGAGAGAGTGTGAAGAAATGCTCAAGACAGTGCAGTGAAGCAGAGACTCGCGGGTGGCTCGCGGCTTGCAAGCCGCCAAAAGTTGCTCACGTGCAGAGCATGTAGGGGAGCTGAACAGTCATGCCACCTGGAGCACTACACGACAAAAATCCAGACTGGCCATTAAGTTAGCTCGCGACTCAGTCAAGTCGCGAGGTCAAGTCGCCAGCCAGCCCTGTTTATGGAAAAACTGACTCTTCATATTCCATTCTCACATCAGTATAAATACCCCTCATTTCCACAAGATATGGGTGGCTATTCAGAAAGAAAAACCCTAAGAGAGGTTTCTTCAAAACACCCACCCAATTAGAGAGAGCTACTCATTCTTAGAGAGAAATCTTTGTAGTCTCTTCTCATTCCCTCTCTCATTGTCATACCTATTGAGAGGAAATTTCTATCCAAACACTACCCACACCCATTTAGAGTGTTGAGTGTTTTTGGAGTTTTGGGAAGCATTGGAAGATGCCAAGGATGGCGGATGCTATGGTCTAGTAGCGGAATCCAGTAAGCTAGAAAAGAAAAAGGTTCGGCGCAACCTCGTTGGAGCAAGAAGCTTGGAGGGCTTAGGTACATCGGGTAGATTAGGCTTGGAGGGTCTATTGCTGTTCATGTATCCCAACTACATTTTCTAGTGGATTATTGACCACTTAGAGGGCGGCCGAGGGCTTCGGTTTCCTCTTCGATAACACATCGCGTGTTGTCTTTGTGTTTGCATCTTCCTTCCTCTCTATCTTTGCCTTTTTATTATCTGATGTGGATTGTCTTTTGTTTTGGCTTAGATAGTTTTTAACCAATTTCATATTATAGCATATGTTAAGTTTCCGCACGCTAGTTGTTTGACATATTGCTTGAATTGGTTAAGTTGTTATTTGGGGGTCTAAACATTCAAAGGTGTTTATACACGTTTTTGAACTTTCAATTGGTATCAGAGCGGGTACACTTGTTGTGGTTTAAATACCTAAGTGTGATCCTTGACCCTTTGTGTTTATTTTCCATGGATTGTGCTTTGTATGACTCTTTGCATGATTTGGTTGGTGATGAATGTAACATGCCACATGTTTGTGAAAATGCCTCTATGAGTGTTATTCCTCATAAGTGTGATGACATGTTATTTGAATCTATGGGTGTTGTTGACAAACTCTTCAAGAAAAATGCTAAGAAGTTTCAAAAGAATTTGAGCAAGTTATTTTGTGAAAAGGATGATTTGATTGCTAAGCTCAATGAATCCTACAAATTGGTTGAGAAATATAAAAAACTTGCTGAAATTTCTCTTGAAAAGCTGAAAGAGTTTGAATGTTTGAATACGGACTTGGATGCTAAACTTGTTTTGTCTAACAAACTTGTTGATGATCTTAAATGTGAAAATGAATCTCTTAAGATGCATGCCAAGTGTTTGATTGCTGAACCTATTGTTAAAAAGGATGAAAATATTTGTTGCAATCATGTTGTGGTAACCGATTTTGTGCCTAGTGTGTGTTCTACCTTTAAAGACAAATCGGTGTACATTCCTCCACATAAAAGAAATCAAATGGTGGAGAGAAAGGCTATTAAGTTAAAGCCTTTGTTTAGGTCTCAACCTAAGGTTTTAAATGGGTCTAAGATTGTTCCAACTTGCCACCATTGCGGTGTGATCGGTCATATAAGACCTCAATGCTCCAAGTTAAAAAGGGAACAAAACAACGTTGCTAGATCTCTTCCTAAAAAGCCTAGTAGACCTAAACACATTGTTTGTCACCATTGTGGTGCTTTTAGTCATCTAAGACCTAAATGCTCTAAGTTTCATGCTTTTAAAAGAATCAAAAGAAAAGAAAAACTTGAGCTTTTTGGAAGTTATGCTAAAAAGAATAAACTGGTTTTGAGTGAAAATAGCATGTTGTTAAAGAAAGTGTTTAATGCTCTTAACTCCTTGACTATGTGCATCTCCGGTTCTCATTCTTCCAACCCTCGTCTCAATTCTCTTGAGACACTCATTCCAAACCATCATTCCGTTTGGATGAGGAAGGGTTCCTTTGGTTGAGCTTTTGCTCTTTTGGTCCTTGATCTAATTCTTTCGATCTTTGTAGGACCCTTCATGCATTAAATGTCATAACTTCATGCATTTTGTGCATCTTGCATTTATTTGTATGCATTGTTTCGTTTTTGATCTTACTTTTATGTTTCTGTTTTGTGTGAGTAAAAATCCAAAACCACATAAAAAGTGAAAAATTCAAAAAGTTTGATCGTATTTGTTTGAGCGCATATTACATGTGAGTTTGGCCTTGTACCTTTGTACAAATGGCTTTGTGCATTTACGAGCTTAGCTTGTTATTCTTGCACTTATATCTTTGTGGGAAAAATCTTGACATCTTTGTGTGATTGTTGTAAATCAATCTTCAAGCTTGTCATGAATGATTAGTCAATAGCCATGTTGGTTTTGACACTTGCGTAGACTTGTGCTTATATCTCTTCCCACTCTTTTATTTTTATTGCTTAAAGAGCTCAATAAATGTGAATCTCAAAATGAAAAAAGATAATCAGCTGCAAAAGCCGTCGCACATACTAGTATTTGATTAGGAAAAAGGGAAAGCGACTTGTATTGAAAATGTCTGATGCCAAAAGCCAAAGGCTTGTTCATCAAATTGAAATATCAAAAATTTCAAGCGTCAATCTAAAAAATGAGATGTAATGCTCAAAATGAGTTGTATTGATTCAAAATGATCAAATGATATGGATTGTAAGAAGCCAAATGAAAAGCTTCAATCTTATGTAATCATTTTCTTGTGGGAGGTCATATATGTTCATTTCTATAATTGAGATAGACCTCTTGACTTAGTACTAGTTGTGTATGACTTGATTGAATTGATCATTGAAGCTTCACTCTAGACTAAGGACTATTCCACATTTGATACACACACAACACACTTGCCTAATGTTCAATGAATGTCTTATTCATTTGTTAGATTGTACTTGTCTAAATGTGATGTGTGTGCGCTCAATCTTATATGGATTAATCCAAAAATATTTTGATCATTTTATATGTTTTTGGAAGTGATTTTTATCACTTTTTGTGTTTATATTTAGTGCTTACTTTGTTTTTCAATGTTTATGTAACGACCCAAGGAAAAACGCTAGCCACATCTGCGCTATACCTCAAAAGGACTAGTCACAATTGAGGCTCCTTGTAATTGTTAATAAAGCCCAGTTCAACCCAGTAAATACCCGATGTGGGACTCATCACACACCCACACACATCACACAATCAATCAAATTGGGGCATCACAATCTCCCCCACTTAAATCCCTAACGTCCTCGTTAGGGCCCACTTTGTGGGGTAGTGTCTCCAAGCCCTCACGGGGTTACCGGGCCGGCTCTGATACCATATGTAACGACCCAAGGAAAAACGCTAGCCACATCTGCGCTATACCTCAAAAGGACTAGTCACAATTGAGGCTCCTTGTAATTGTTAATAAAGCCCAGTTCAACCCAGTAAATACCCGATGTGGGACTCATCACACACCCACACACATCACACACTGTCACGACCCAAATCCATGGAACATGAATTTAGATGCATGACCAAACTACTAAACTTATATAACTCCATAAACGTAATTAATCCAAAATAAATTAAAAACTCCAAAGAAACAATACTCTTAAATAAAACCTCTTACAAAATCCAAACTCCTCAAATTTAGAATAATCTCCAAAATACAGTGCAATCTAAAGCAGAATAAAAAGAAATAACTAATAATCTTTTAAGACTTCCAGTATTATTGACTTCGCCTAAAACTCCCACGCTCTACCTTGCACCTTATGAAGCAATCCAAAGGTTCTGTTCCCCCAACTAAACTTTAATCTGAAAATTGTAATTGATGGGGTGAGCCACACATCCAGTAAGCAATTATACACAATATACAACAGAATAGAGTCAAGCAAAGCACGAGTTTGATTTCACAATTTCACTCAAAATATTCGATATAGTTTTTCAAACATATAAAGAACCACTAAACACACATATATATAATCAAAATCTTAAAGTCATTCGAAAACACATATAGATAATTGATCAGAGCACAGTGTCACATATACACATCACATATTCTCACATACAATCCTGTGAGCGGATACCAACATCTAACCCCTGCTGGTGAGGGATTAACACATATTCTCACATACAATCCTGTGAGCGGATTTACACACATATCTGATATATCTGATCAATTCTAAAAACACTTATTTTGAGTCACATATCACAAAGTAAAGTTTATACAAAATATAATAATTCACTTGATATTAACAATTTCTTTTCAAATACAAAGGCATATCAAAGATCACAGTATTGAATAGAATATAAATCAAGGGATGCTTGACTCTCTTAGAGAACGAATAGAGACTGAGGAGTTTATGTAAATATATTACAATTCTTAAGTAAAACTGAAAATTAAATTTGTTAAAAGAAACATTTTAAATACCATTTGGAGAATAGGAATATGACCTTGAAATCACTTGGTTTTAACAAACTTAAAGAACAAGAACCTTTTTAGAAAACTTACTTTGAAACTCAATTATTTTCTGAAAATAGTTTAGTTTAGAAATCATCTTTTAAATAAGACTTAGACGTTCAAAACTTCATTTAAAATTCAAGGTTTCTCTTTAAACATTATTTAAAAGTTGAAGTTTCTCTTTCAATGATATAAAAATAATGCTTTCGATAAACTTTAGAAAACGTAAGTTTTAGAAACATAACTTTTGAAAACTTTTGACATCTAAGAACCTAATGAACAAAATTGTGCATATTATGCATAATTACTTACAGCGCTTAAATCACTCTGAAAGTCCAGCCAAAACAACCTCCAAAGAGCCTCAAAACACTCTTAAACAGAACCTATCATCAATCATAAAATATACTTAATATCCTCCACAAAATATAAATCTTATTGACTTGTACAAACTGACTCACTAGTATTAAACTTTGCTAAACTAATAACACTTTTAACACTAAATTAGAGTTTCTCTAACCAATTATGTTCTAACCAATAATATTCCCTTGCATTAATCGAAACTCATATTACCAGGAGGAAGGCAGTAGCCAAAATATCATTGACCTAGGATTTAATATAAAACCCCAATGAAACTATACCTTAATAGAGATTTTGTAATCCATGGCTTGTTCTAGAGACACACAGTGGCCAACCTAAGATTAATTATATAACTCCAATGAAAGAAAACGTGAAGGCCATAGTCATTAAAAATATTCTGATCCATGACTTTGTTCATGGATACACATGGTGGCAAAATCATTGACTTCAAATATATTATATATGTACATATCCGAAGGAAGACATATGCCATAACCATAGGTCCTTGAAATTCCGTGGCTCAAATCGGGGTTATATATATATATATCCCAACGAAACAACGTTAAAGGCTTAAAGCCATCCTAACGTTCAGGCCATCCTCTAATATATATATATATATATATATACCCCAAGAAAAACGATAAATCTACCTAATATATATAACCCCAAACGTTAAAGCATATTCGTAATTAAGATTTGAAATTCCAATATAAGATTCTGACATTTTTTATTCTTTGTTTCTAATGGTGAAAAATCATACCTTGAACAATCTGATTGCCTCTTCAATTAGCTCCAAGGAAAAAAATACTTCTTAGCCTCTTTAGTGATGAAACCCTAGCCTCCTTAGTGATGAAACCCTTTTCTATCAAAAACCCTAATATCTCTTCATCTACCTTATATTTGACGCATTGGAGATGTGGGCTTAGTGGGGTAGTGGGCTGTAGAATAAAACCCACTTAAACTTATCTCTTAGTCTCCAAGAGGCCCATAAGACATCTTTTTCTTTTATTTATTATTTTAATTGCCGCACCAAATCTTATGTGCTAAAACTTTAATTTTCTCACTTATTTGAAGCACCACAAAATTGTCTACTTCCATCTTATTGTGCACACACATATAGTATCTCAACTCTATATTAAAATTGACAAGGTATAGTGATAATCATAAAATCAAAATTTGGGGTATTACAGTTTAAACATGTTTTGTTTTGAAAAACAAGTGTCAGAATTTTTGGCCACTCATTTTGGCTACTTGCGTGAGCTGCCAGCAAGCTGCCAGTTTTGGCTACTCGGTTTGGCGGCTTGCAAGCTGCGAGTTTAAGCTGTGAGTTCATACAGAGAGGTTTCGCGGCACACTCGCGACTTGGCTCGCGACTCGCCAGTCGCGAGATGCCCAGAATCAGCTTTTTAAACAGCTTTTTCGTGGGAAACTTGTTTTAAACCTCTCCCATCCTCTCTAAAACCCCTCTTTCAATATTTTTACATCAAAACCCAACCAATTTGAATGGTTTTTCAATCCATTAACATCTCTAAGGTAATTATAAACTCTTTTCATTGATTTTGATCCTTAGATTTTGTTTTGGAGAGTTTTGTGCTCTTGGTTGGGAAAACTTATTTTTTTGTCAATTTTCTTCATGGGATTGGTTTCTTTTGTTGATATGCATTTGGTTGTTGGCCCCTTGTGGCAGAAAGAACATGTATTAAGGGTGGATTTCATGATGTTCATGCATTGTTTCACATTTTTGTTTATAATGTGCATGCTAGGTGTTTGATAAAATGTCTCTTAGACATTTTCTCGCCTGTTTGGACTCCGATGAGTACCAAACTTTGGGGTTTCTCATGTTTCCTCATTAGGAGCATGTTTGGTTCATTGGTTGTGTATTTAACACACCTTGCCCCACATGTGCATTTTTCATGCATTGGTCATGCATTGCACTTAGCCACCTCTTGCACACACCTTTGCTACCCTTGTCATGCATTGGTCTATGCTTTGCTTCTTCATCCTAGCATGTCATGTCTACCTTATGCTCTGTAGCATTTTACATTGTCTTAGGTTTGAGCTTCATTTTCTCATTCATCTCGTACCCCTCATGCATCATTAGCATTGTTCATACCTTCATCTCTTGCCCTCGTTTCTTCTTTACCCTTTGTCTATTCCTGACAAAAAGGGGGAGAGTATACTCTAAAGAGTATACCGGAGTGTTTTGTCATTTCTATATGACTCTTGTGCATATCCTTAGGGGAAGAAATTCTATTTCTCATGCACATTTGTAGGGGGAGAGATATTCCATAGGGGAGATGCATATACCAAAGGGAAGTAAACATTGAGATAATAAGAAAACTTTGTTCTGTTTGTTTTCTTTTGGCTTTATGGTGCTTTGAGTTATGCTTTGTGGTTCTCATTGCATCATGTTTTTGTTTTGGACATGCATATATCCCTATGCTATTGTGCTCCATTGAATGCATGTTCGAATGATCATTTGCTTTGCTATGTGATCTTTGTAGTCATTTCTATATGACTGTTTTGGTGTTTGATCAAGTTGTTCATATGTTTTACATCATGTTTACTTGATCGCAACTTGTTACATTATATTTGTCCTTTTATTACTTGCTTTACCTTGAGGGCCTAATGTGTTTTGTGCAAGTGTTTCAGGTTACAAGTATATATGTTCCTAGTGCATCACAGCTTCTCATCATTTTGAAGGGGAGAAACTTTAAGCACTTTTAGTTTATATTGTTTAAGTTTTTATTCAATATAATGTGTTTTGTACCCATGTGCTTTTGTAAGCTTTTAGGGTTAATGTTTTTATGCGTGCTATGTAGGCTTTATGGTTTGTAACTTTCTTAATGCAGCCTTTTATGCTATGTTGAAATCAGTACCTCTATCCAAATGTCTTGCATTTTGATTTATGTACTGTCACTCTTGTGCCCTTGTAGGATTTTTCCTAGATGCATATACTTAGTGTATTATGCATTGGTTGAGTGTTGGGCATACAAGTAACTTGCATTGTTCTTGTTAGCTTGTATGTTCAAGTGTTCATTCCAAGTCTGAATGAGCATTGTGATCACTACCTTGTAGTGATTGCTTGTTTGATCAAGCCATGGTTTGTTTCTTAACTCCATCTTTGCTTGATCACATATTGCTTGCTTCATATGCATTTCATGCTTTTCTGCATACAATGATCATGGTGTATTGTTGTGTTTCAGGAGATTCATGTTCATATGATTCAAGAGCTGCACAGTTTCTAGATTTAGGTGTGAGTGAGTTTTGCCATTGTTCCCAAACTCACGTTTAAGTCTAGAGTCTGTTTTAGGGTGTTTTGTCATGGAATAGCCAAAGGGGGAGATTGTAAGGTTGAATTTAATCAACCATGTGTTGGCTTTATTCCATGACAAATTTGCTTGTAATATAGCACTTAGAAACCTTGTATTTAGGTGGGAATCATGTAAGGGTAGTGTGTGAGAGAGTGTGAAGAAATGCTCAAGACAGTGCAGTGAAGCAGAGACTCGCGGCTAGGACTCGCGGGTGGCTCGCGGCTTGCAAGCCGCCAAAAGTTGCTCACTTGCAGAGCATGTAGGAGAGCTGAACAGTCACGCCACCTGGAGCACTATACGACAAAAATCTAGACTGGCCATTAAGTTAGCTCGCGACTTGAACTCGCGACTCAGTCAAGTTGCGAGGTCAAGTCGCCAGCCAGCCCTGTTTATGGAAAAATTGACTCTTCATATTTCATTCTCACACCAGTATAAATACCCCTCATTCCCACAAGATATGGGTGGCTATTCAGAAAGAAAAACCCTAAGAGAGGTTTCTTCAAAACACCCACCCAATTAGAGAGAGCTACTCATTCTTAGAGAGAAATCTTTATAGTCTCTTCTCATTCCCTCTCTCATTGTCATACCTATTAAGAGGAGATTTCTATCCAAACACTACCCACACCCATTTAGAGTGTTGAGTGTTTTTGGAGCTTTGGGAAGCATTGGAAGATGCCAAGGATGGCGGATGCTATGGTCTAGTAGCGGAATCCGGTAAGTTAGAAAAGAAAAAGGTTCGGCGCAACCTCGTTGGAGCAAGAAGCTTGGAGGGCTTAGGTACATCGGGTAGATTAGGCTTGGAGGGTCTATTGCTATTCATGTATCCCAACTACATTTTCTAGTGGATTATTGACCGCTTGGAGGGCGGCGAAGAGGTTTTACGCCGAGGGCTTCGGTTTCCTCTTTGATAACACATCGCGTGTTGTCTTTGTGTTTGCATCTTCCTTCCTCTCTATCTTTACCTTTTTATTATCTGCTGTGGATTGTCTTTTGTTTTGACTTAGATAGTTTTTAACCAATTTCATATTATAGCATATGTTACGTTTCCGCACACTAGTTGTTTGACATATTGCTTGAATTGGTTAAGTTGTTATTTGGGGGTCTAAACGTTCAAAGGTGTTTATACACGTTTTTGAACTTTCAAAGATGATATTTGTATTCAATATATGCAATACACATGATTCATTTAACCCAACCAACCAAATGAGTTATATACAATACACATAACAATCATGTGTAATCTTTTTACCCGTGGTTAGAGTGTAAGGCTTTAAACCTATTTGAAACCAAATATATATACACGTGAGTCAAGAAGGTATAGTGATATATCGGATAGATCCACTCCCACACCAAACATGCAAGAGGGCAGTTATAGAAATTACTATTTTTTTGTGTGAGATAGGATTGATGCGACAAGGTTGGAAATTTTTGGCATCTCCAACTGCAACTGTGAGAAATAGAAAAAGAAACTCCACGAAATAAAAGCATTGGTATTTGTCAAAGATTTGATAGATTCTTTCGACCCTACTCAATTTTCCAAATCAGTCTTTAAAAAATACTTTTGCTATTTGCATTTTTCTTTTGCACGAGTTGAGGACGTTGGCTCTTGGCACAACGATGAATCAGTATTTCTTTATTTAGTTAAAAAAAATAATTCAGTTTCTTCCTACCAACTTTCCAAAGTAATGACTTAATATTTAATAATGATCCGTTATTCATGGAAATGTTTTTTAAAAAAAGGATTACGTGTCTCACAATTTTACCATGTTATAGGTAAGAATAATGATCCATCATTCATAATTTAATCATATTATAAGTGAGATTTTTCTGATATTTTTCTATGTATGGTCACATGGCGGTGGAGATTCAACATTTTATGCTTTCTTTAATTTTTTTTTTTTATATATTTTATTTGAAAAGGGAGGTGGTTAGCTTGCTCAAGCTTTTGCTAGAAGAGCTGTTCTAACCATGAGGGTCAATTTCGTACCAAAAATCATTTCGGTTTAATCAGAAAAATGATATATTTCGGTTCCAATAAATACCGGTATACCGTTTTGAGATTACCGTTATACATATAAAATCTTATATATATATATATATATATATATATAGCTGAATTTAAATCCTATATCTTTTAAGAATATTTAGGCTTAATTCATCATTATCTTTATCCTTCTACAATGGCCCAATTCATTACAAATAAATCTAAATTATCTAATCATTATATTAAAAAATTTTAATTAAAAAAAAAAAAAACTTCAAACAAGTGTAAAAGGTCAAACATCCCACGTAACTCTCACGTGAATTCTGAATAGAATTCAATGCCTTAGTTTTACCTCAACCACACGTTACTTACAAAAAAATAAACACATCCCACATGTTTTGAAAATGCACTGAGAAGCCAAATGCTTAGAAATGAGAAGTCTGGGCTCTGGTGTTCATGAGCGGAGAAGAGGAGAAGGAAAAAAAAAAAAAAAGTAAGAACAAGAGATGCAAATTAACCAAACGAGGCCATGATGCAGAGGTAGGCTTCACTGGAACTTCGTCGTTGTCTCAATGTCACAGATCTATGGGTTTTTGTAAGCAAAAATTAGTTTCAAAGAGTTAATACCTGTTCTTAAATGATTTCGGCTGGAAATCAATATTTTGGCCGAAATGACCAAAACACTCCGTAATGGCCGAAATCACCCGAAACAGTTCAACATAAAACCGGTATGAAATGGGAGGGTCACTTGTACTGATTTGGTCACCAGAATGAGATATTTCGGCCGTATTGGCCGGTATAGTTCGAAATCGTCTCCCTTGGCAAAGGGAGTACCTAAAGGGTATTAGTGAAGACAAACCATAGACTGAGGTGGAGATTTGTTGAGTCCAACCCATGATAGAAGAAGATTATAAAATTCCTCATTTGTTTTGGAATCTCACATCAGCTAGAAGAATAAGGAGGTGCACTAATTATGTTAAAAGTGGTAATCCCACATTGAAAAGAGAATTGGTAAGGAGGTGTGGAGTCCAACCCATGATAGAAGAAGGTTATAGAATTCTCAATGTGGGACTACTACTTTCAACACTATATATATTTTCTATTTTTGGAGCAGAGATTGACTATGTGGCAGGCAAATAATGAGACAGGTTGATTCTATGTCAAAACCTGATACTTTTGCTCGCCCAATTAATTTGTAGAGGTGGGATGCTTAATCAATTTTGAATACCCTTAATTTGATGAAAAGAACTAATTTTGGAGTTGGTAGAATTAGTTTAAAATGCAAATATAGATTGATAGATAAGTAATAGTCTCAAGAGATTTGTATTAAGCTCCTCCAACACTCCTCCAGCTTGCTCCGAGGTAATGATTACAATTTGTTTTCAATGCTACTGAAGTGAATCCCCTTCTCTAAGGCTCTCTTTGCTATCTATAGTCATCTAATTTATATCTTGGCCCTACATTTGGAGGGCCAAGGTTCAAATTTTTTGATATTTGTCTCATAAGGCCATATTAGAAAGTTTTTACATTAAGATATGGGATGTATTGATGCTGTTTAAGAGTCATTTTTCATAAATGTATCCAGCTAAATAGATTCAGAGTGTTAAATACAAATATGATAAGTGTTTTATCTGCCTTCCTCCCTTTCTAGCTTAATGACAAACTTTATCTCTTAACCTCGGTCTACGGCCCTCACTGTTTGTTCCCGACTCTGGAGAATATGCTGTGTTCCTCAGGTCGAGCAATATAATCTTCCTATACCTGCAAAAGGTTGCTCATATCTATCCAAAAATTCATTGTTAGTATCTTCCAAGATCTGCACTCATAACAATGTCCCTGGCCCACCTATTCACAGATCCTCATTTTCCCACAAACTGAGGCTGTGTTTGGTTCGTGTAAAAGCATTTCCGGAAAATATTCCATTTTCCGGAAATGCTATTTTCCAGAAAAGAAAATGTTTTCATGTGTTTGGTTGCATTTCAAAAAATTTTCCGAAAAATATTTTCTGGTGTTCGGAAAAGAAGATGGAAAAGACAAACCCAGAAAAACACGGACAAAACCTAGAAAAAAAATCAACAACGATCGATGCTCGACTGGGTTCGACGGCGCGGTGCTTCGCGAGCTCTAGTCCGACGATCGCGCCGTTGATCGCGATCTCGATCGGTGCGGTGCTTCGCGAGATCGCGATCTCGGATCGTGGTCGTCAGACTGGAGCTCGCGAGATCGGCACGGACTGGAGCTCGGGGTTCGCTGGCGATCGTCGGACTGGACTGGAGCTCGGTCTTCTTCCTCTCGCGCGCGCTCTCTCTCTCTCTCCTCGGAAATACTTTGAAGTAAAAATGAAAGTGTAAAATGATTTTCGTAGTCAAAGCCATTTTTTTTAAGTCAACAGAAATCAATTTCCGGAAAATTCTATTTTCCGGATCAACCAAACACCCCCATTTCCAGAAAAGCATTTCCAAAAGTGATTTTCACCCAAAACAAACACACCCTAAATCTTTTAATTTCCCTTCGCAAATACAAGTAAATATCGCCTAAAAAGACCTCAGTAGCTAATAAGTGATTAATCGCAATCGATGCTAACTTTATTACAACTTGTGTGGGCACAAATCATGTTATAGTCAATGAAACTGTCGAATTGCTATTAAAAACAGACAAATATTTAAAGGATCCGGTTAATGTAGGTTAACTTGCTCGGTTGCACTGTATTGGAATGTACGTAAACGGTCTAGAAGTTGCACCAAAAGTCCAAAGCTTTTTAATTCTCATTGGCAATGATTTGTTGCATACAGGACGTTAGTGGACCACCAAAATTATTGTTCCATTGAACCAAAATAATATGAACAAACTTACGTGTTGAAAATTAGAGATCACACATTTTTAGCCTTTTTGCACCGTTGAAACTTCTAACTGCTTTTTTTTTTTAAATTTTATTTTAATTAAAGATAGAAATTCTACTTAAATTGAATTTAAAAAATTTTATTTTAATTAAAGATAGAAATTCTACTTAAATTGAATTTAAGTGTATATATATGTGAAATTTTTTTCTGAAAACTTAAATCTCAGCTTTTGTCTTTTGCACCCCACAAATACTTATACTTATGGAGTGACTATCACACCAATGGTGTACAGTGGTTCTAACTACTAATCTTGACGTGTAGTAGAAAGAACTACCACTAAATTTGGAAGATATTTTCTAAAATGATTTAATTCATCAATTAAATTTCTTATCTGGTTCACAAAAAAAAAAAAAATTATTTAAATTTCTGTATTATACTTATTATTATTATTTTTTCCTTTTAGATGTAGAATTAATAATTTAATTTTTGTTTTTAGTTGTTATTAACATATTTCCTATAAAAAAAAAACCATACTAATAATAATTTTTTTAGATAAATAATTTAGGGGTTTCAATTGAGCTAGATTTGTATCCTTCCAACATTTTGGTAGCCTTCCTGAAGGTGGGAGAAAGAATTCAAAACTCACTTAGATTTTTATTTATATAAATTAATTATCATCCAATTTTTTGTTTTTGTTCTTTGATAATTTGATAATTATGATGAAGAGAGAATTTTTTAAATGTTAGATGTCTCATTTTTTTTAATATCACAAAGTGCCAACTAGTACTTATTATTATAACCATCATTAACATCAAATTTCACCCCAAAAAAAACAAATTAACCAAAACAAAACACTCACGGGGTCCTTGACCAGATTATGTTCAAAACAAAGAGAGCATTTATTTAGCAGAAATGGATGTCCTATCCTTGCCAAATGGCATGGAGGTGAAAAGGCGTAAATACTATACCTACTTAAAGTCACAAATAATTACAGTACAAAACCACTCACAAGAACAAAGATACTTTTATTTTTTTGGCTGAATCAAGAACGAAGATACTATAATTTCCCAATCATATGCGCACTTTGCTAATTATCTCGTCTCTGTAAGATGCATAATCTTTCCAGTTACTCGTAACTTTACAGGACTCCAAGACCTTTGGCAAATACTGATGCAAACACTTCCATTTCATGTTTCTTTAAAACCAATCCAATTTCAATTCCTCTAGCATCATCTCTACTTTCCGAAACACGTATAGCTCCTGTTTTATCTATAGAAATCATCTCTACCTTTGTTGGCTTTCCCCATCCAAAGTCTGTATTGTAAAGCTCAAATCGAGGTGAGCCGGCAATTCCAGCAATTCTATGAGCCACTTCGCCTTTCTTTATAGTGAACAGATGTGACAACCAGTTTTCAGCATCACTTAGTACCCCATAATCCAAACTTCTTATAGCTTCGGTTATAGCTTTTATTGCCACAGCCAACCCCTTTTCTCCCAGCAAGTCATTTCTCTCTGCAACTGCAAGATGACCAGTAACGCAGTTTCCAAAATAATTCGCAGGCGTAGGAGGCTCTAAGCGAGGCCTTGCGTCTGCATTAATAAAAAGAATTAAATTGGTGTCTCTTAGCCCTTCTGCCTTAACTAGGCAAACCCATGTGTAGGCACATGTTAGTGTTAACCTTGATAAGCGAAGTGCTTGTTCTTGATTATTGTTCTCTTCCAATACGCTTTTCATCAACTGCCTGAGCTTTTCTAATTTTGTACAAGTCAACTCAAACGTACCTCGTACCAGATCTAGTGGAGTTGTTAGCTCCCACACCTTTAAGCTCTTGTTGTGTGGTCCATCTAGGTTCAACCACTGATTCAGGAAGTTTGCCTCTAGCCCAGCCGGGTCCTTAATAACCATTCTGTCAAAGCTTGGTGTTAGCTCCGGTACCAAGGACAAAGCATTTCCTCCAAGTTTGCACAAGTGAGCCCATGATTTCATAAACATGGTTGAGCTTTTGCCATCAAGAACAGCATGGTGTGCTGTAATTCCAATGCAAAACCCGTAGTTTGGGAACATCGTGACTTGCAATGCTAACACTTTGGCACGTTCATGGGATGTTGCCAAGTCGGGTACAAGAGGATGGTATTCCACAGCTTGAACAAAGTTGTTGCCTGAGAGATTGTAGAAGTTAGCATTGGACTCAGCTACAGTGAATGAAACTGCATCGCCCTCTTTGTAATTGATGATGGGTTTAGATTCTGGAGGCCAAATGAGGGTACCGGCAAGAGGGAGGAAGTGTTGGAGTGTGAGGGAGAGTGAGTGCTTAAGTTTTGGAAGAACGGAGTCCAAGAAGATTGTGATAGAAATAGAGGTTTCATAAAAGAAAACTCGCTGGACCGGTGCGAACCTTAGCCAGAGTACGTCAAAGAAGGTGAGAGGGAGGGACTTTGGGGTGGTTGTATCTTGTGAGTTTGGTAAAGGAACCACTCGGTAAACCTCAACTATTTTCAATGAGTTATGAGTCGCCATTAGAGAGAGAAAACCCAGAAGAATCTCTTTTGTTGCTAACTTGAAACGTTTCTTACTTCCTAGAAAAGCTTTTCACAAGTAATCAAATAATGATGTGGCATACTTTTGCTTTATACTGCTTTTCTATTCATCGTGATACTTTCCTTGAGCCATTTTGTGAAAAGAAAAATGAATTCAACCTTTACCATCCCTCCATCCATTTTAAATCCCAACCAGTCCCTGCTAGGCTACTGCAATTCTGATATTGACAGGAAACGCGTAAACTATTTTCAAAGAGAGTTACACATGACCGAATGGTTAGGATGTGGGCCGTATGACTCAGTAAATTTGACATTCATTCTCATAAAGACGAGGAACACAATTATGACATGTTAAATTTTAGTGAAATTAAAAAAAGTAATAAATCTCTGGTAAAGGAAGTGGTTAGATTTACTAGAAGAAGAAGACGAAATTGAAATTGTTATAATGATAGGTAATGAATATTGCTTGTTGTGGGTGCAAGTGCCCCGCGACGGATGTTCTTCTTTTGGGTTTTTCCAAAAATTCGTGGGAAGTATATATTGGTTTAGGGTGGATTATGTTAGATGGTGTAAACGGAGTCGCCACTTAGTTTAGGTCTAGGAATCATAAATATAGTGCCCTTCGTAGAAATGCTGATCTTTACCAGAGCACGTGTTCGGAGTTTAGGTATGAGGATGGAAAGATATTAGGCACCCAATCCCACTCAACCCGTGAGTTGGCTTTCACTCATTGTGTTACAAGTCTTAATCTCATTAAAGACACATTTAACATGTTATTCTAACTCTCACACACACACACACACACACACACACACACTAACATACATCTAAGCAATCAAGATGGCATAATCATCCTCAAACCTAACATTCATCTATCATCGCATATAAGCATATATCTCTAAGGGCAGAAACATCACATGGTAGATCATGATCAACATGTTAGAGCATTCAAACCTCAAAATCAAGGGATTCAACCAAGTATATCAACCATATCATACCCATCAACCAAATCAAATGCATGTTCATAGTATTGTGCATGACTTACCTTACTTACCTCACAGTATCATAGCATCTATGCATGACCATATCCAAAAGCATGTTCATGGTATTTAAGCAAATTAAAACCCTAATAAGCATAAAAAGATAAAACAATGCAAAGCGAAACAAAACAGGGTAAACAAATGTATACAGATATGAAAACTAGGTTAAACAGAGGCTAAACATGTAGGTAAAACAAAGGAAAAACAAACAGAAGGTGAATTAAGGTTTCTGGACAAGAGTTTGTGTGTGCATACATAGGGCATGTGTACGTAGCCCATCTATATGCGTAAGCAAACTACGAGTATGCGTATGCATGCAATTAGCATATGCACGCATACTCGCCCTAAGAACCCTAACCCAGAAACTATATAACAGAAACACAAAAACAAAAAATTTAACAACCTAACATACTCAGAATAAAAGCACAAAGCAAACCTAGACTAAAAAAACATATTAAAGCAAATAGAACACATATATAAACCCAAGATCAAAAGAAAAATAAAGAAAAGCAAAGAGCCAAAGTTAGAAATTTTACCTCAACACTAGAACTCTCTAGAGCTTGATTTTGACCGTTCCTCTCAGTCAATCTAGTCACAATCAATTCAAAATAAGTTAGTAAACTTTAGAACTCAAAGATCAAGACTCAAAACGGTCCCAATCAAATAAAACTTGACTTGAGAATGTTTTGTGAAAAAATCCTCTTTGATTCACTATTTTCTAGTGAATCTTATGTGTTTTATCACTGGAAATCGTCCTCCTTGAAAAATTACCTTTTATGGCTTTATATAGTTGAAAAATAGGGGTTTAGGATGGCTTTCAATCGATATGGGATCTGTTTCAAACCTAGTTTAAATTCAGAAAATTTGTCATACATAGTTTCTGGAACCCTAGCATGCGCATGCATACACATGTATGAGTACGCATGCATGAAGCATGCGTACGCAAAGCTTGAGCATGCATGTGCATACATGTGTATGCGTACGCATGTCTTAGGGTTTCTGTGGTCTCACTTTTTCAAAAATAGTTTATTTAATCAAAAAATAAGTTATATTTTCCATAAATACTTTCTTCAAGTCAATTTTCATCTGATTGGGCCCTAAACCAACCTTAGACTTTAAGATTCTAACATCATTAGGGAACAAGGGTCCAAGTTGTAAGGGGTACAAAATGAAGTGTTTACATTTGTGCCACATAAAATAACAAAACTTATACTATACGATGAGTTGCAAGTAGTAGAGGTGTGTCCCACATGGACTAGCATTACTCATGGAAAATTGTTATATTGAAAAAGCTCTGTTGTCAATTTGCAGCCTTTTAGATACTATTACTCTCTAAATACATATATTTATTCTTTCACATGAAATGGACCCTGAAAATATGTATTTGTAGATGAAATACCACCACCTTTCTCACCTTTCATCTCTGGCACCTTTCGTACATATCTTTTTCACTTATTTGATCCAGTTGGGAGTTGGAAAAAAATGGAAAAATACAGTTTTGTATCTCATAAAAAAATATGCAGCGGAATATAAATGGATCTACTTTATTCATGTAAGATAACATGCAACATCTGAGTTTTAAAAAACAAAGAATAAGAAGGCATACCTTGATACAGTGAAATTCAAAACAAAATGAAGATTGAACTTGGGAAGACTTTCAATCTTCACTTCAATTCCACAATGTGCTCAAGATGTATAGTCTCTCAATCAATTCTATATGTATTTGTTTAAGAAAAAAACCAAGTATCTTGAGGAAACTCTGAATATTTTTCTCTTTTAATCATACGTATATATTTTCTTCACTTGGCAATTGCTTTTTTTTAATAATTCTTATTAAAAAAATAACTGATTATCTAATTAGTTTAACCTTTTAGGTCAGCCCAATTGGGCTTTAGTGTGTGGCTTGGAGTGGGACCAAAATGGACAAATAAAACTCTAACTCCAATAGGCTTTGGACTTATCTGTCAACTCTTGACAAGTTCAAAATTACCATTAATTATATTTAATACCACCATATAAATATAATTGCACTCTAGGCCTTATTAATAAATTATATCCCAAAACATTATTAAACATTTAACCCATTCATCAAAATATTCGCAGTAATACAAAATCATAATATATAACTGTCACTTTGAAAATTACTACATTTTGATCCTTGAGTACTTGTTTTAATCCTTTAAGTTATTCATATATATTTTATGAAATCTAATTTCATAAAATATAAACTTTAGTAACTCTTTGCTAAAGTGGTTAGGCCTAACACTCTGAATAGCCAAACTCATTAAACTTATCTTAATGAAATATTTTATATATCTATAAAGAGACTACGGATTCCATTTTGAAAATATGTATTCCTTCAACATTACGTGAGGTTGTGTAACATACTTGAGATTTTGACCATTTGTTTGGATCTCACTCTTGATATATTAAAGCAACCTACATTTCATGATCGGGTTTACCATTCTCTCAGGATTGAGAGTTTATGTAAATGAAAGTCGTGAGATATATTATTCATTTGACAATCGTTAATAGAATAATAAATCTCATAGCGGTTCAGTTCAATATGTCTTATACACTTAAAACATATTAACATATCAATTAGAAGTCTTCTCTTTCATGATCAAAACAAATCATCTTAATTGACATGTTATAGTCTTTGCAGATGAAATGCACAATTTTATCACCGACTACGAACTAAGATTTTAAGTTTACAAAGAACTTGTAATTTATATCTTCCATGACTAAATCACATACTATGCATCTCAAAGACTGTATGATAATGTTCAAATATTCATGTTACCATTATTTTAGATAATAATAAAACAACTTTATTACATATAACATAATGTCATATATAGCATAAAATATGATTTAAGGGCACTAATCCTAATAGTGGGTGTTGACATTTAAATTTTTAAAAGATTTATGTTTGTAACATTTTTACAATATTTTCATAACTAATCGTGGGTGATGAATTATTATTAGTTCTAATTTAAATATAATACTGAAATTACTTTTTCACTAACTAATAACAATCGTAAGAGTCTACTATTTAAAATTTGATATGAAAATACTATTGTGAAAATGTTATGAATATATCATTTTATTTATTTATTTTTATTCATGAAGCTATCTTCCTTAAAATTGGGTGGATTTGGTATTCATCTTTCACTAGTCATCATTATCAACAATAAATTTCTTTCATACTCATCTTCTTACTATTCCACCCGCTACCTTTACCAATTGCTTTCTCTTTCCTCACCCATCCCAATTCCCAACCTCTCATAATCAGAATTTTAGCTCTTGACAATACTCAATAGCAAACTAGAGAATGACCCATAATACACTACAGAACAAGGGAAGCTCAAGACCAGGGGCCCTAAGGACCATGTCTCAGACAAAATAACCCAAGATGTCTCCTAAAGAAACAACAATGAATGCTGATCTATCATTGCACCATAATGACTTAAGTCCCACGAATTCTCTTATAAAAAGCAACGAATACACACACTCTATTGTACACATGATACACATAAGTTGCAATTTACAATAATTTAAATCATGATTTCAACTTTCAAGTTCCAAATCATAATGACTTCAAGTCCCACGAATTTTCTTATAAAAAGCAGTTAATGTACTCTGTTTACACTTTAGCTTTGTGCACTAATTATTTTAGAATGAGCCAAGATAGTTTTTTTTTTGGAATGAGCCAAGATAGTTGCACATTACCTATTTCAAACTCTTCATTCACCATCGCCTCACTTTTCAAAAAAAGGCCATTAAAAAATTTCCAGTCAGCTATCCCAATTCCACGTAACTATTCTTTCTATTATTCACGAATAAGCTAGTCTTGTAACCAAACACGAAATAACAATGAAAGTTCAAAAAACGTGTATAAATACCTTTGAACGTTTAGACCCCCAAATTACAACTTAACCAATTCAAGCAATATGTCAAACAACTAGTGTGCGGAAACTTAACATATACTATAATATGGAATTGGTAAAAACTATCAAAGCCAAAGCAGAATATAATCCACAGTAGATAATAAAAAGGCAAAGATAGAGAGGAAGGAAGATGCAAACATAAAGACAACACGCGATGTGTTATCGAAGAGGAAACCGAAGCTCTCGGCGTAAAACCTCTCCGCCGCCCTCCAAACGGTAAAAAATCCACTAGAAAATACAGTTGGGATACATGGACAGCAATAGACCCTCCAAGCCTAATCTACCCAATGCATCTAAGCCCTCCAAGCTTCTTGCTCCAACGAGGTTGCGCCGAACCTTTTTCTTTTCTAGCTTCCCGGATTCCGCTACTAGACCGTAGCATCAACCAATGAAGATTGGTTCCTTCCTAACTGCTTCCCAGAAATCCAAACAGCTGTCTCACAGTGATGATGATGGTGAGAACCAGGTTTGGTATAATACCTCTCAAGGATTTGACAATGGAGAGGAAGAGAGTTGAGGAATTTGAAGAGACTCTAAGGTATAGACTGTGGGTGAATCAATCTTGTTTTTCTTTAGGGTTTCTCCCTCAAAAATCTCTCTGGAAGCTCTCTTACAATTGTGGGTAAAAGGGGTATTTATACTGGAGTGGAAGAGGAATGTGAAACGTTAGGTTTTACAAAACAAGGGTGGCTTGCGGCTTGGTAAAAGGGGTATTTATACTGGAGTGGAAGAGGAATGTGAAACGTCAGGTTTTACAAAACAGGGGTGGCTCGCGGCTTGACCTTGCGGCTTGACCAAGTCGCGAGATAACCGTATGACCAGTTGTCCTGTTTTGTCCTGTAGTGCTCCAGCTAGCATGACTGTTCATCTTCCAGCATGCTTGGCACGTGAGCTGCGTCTGGCGGCTTGCAGCCGCCAGTCACTCGCGAGTCCCAGCCGCGAGTCTCTGTTTTCTTGCACACTCTTGAGCAATCTTCACTCTATCTCACTCACTACCCTTATATCAAACCCACCTAAATACAGGGTTACTAAATGCTGAATTACAAGCAAATTTGACACGGAATAAAGCCAATTAGATGGTTGAATAAATTCAACCTTACAATCTCCCCTTTTGGCTATTTCGTGACAAAACCCTAAAACAGACTCTAGACTTAAAATGTGAGTTGGGAACAATTGATCAAAACTCACTCACACCTAACTTTAGAAACTGTGAAGCACTTGAATCATATGAACATAATACTCCTGAAACACAACAATACACCATGATCATTGTAAGCAGAAAATTATAAAATGCATATGAAACAGGCAATATGTGATCAAGCAAAGATGGAGTTAAGAAACAAACCATGGCTTGATCAACCAAGTGAACACCATAAGGTAGTGATCACAGTGCTCATTCACACTTGGAATGAACACAAGGACATACAAGTTAACAAGCACAAGGCAAGATACTTGTATGCTCAACACTCAACCAATGCATAATACACAAGGTATATGCATCTAGGAACAATCCTACAAGGGCACAAGAGTGACAGTACATAAATCAAAATGCAAGACATTTAGATTAAAGTACTGATTTCAACATAGCATAAAGGCTGCATTAAGCAAGGTACATACCATAAAGCCTACAAACTATGCATAAAACATTAACCCTAAAAGCTTACAAAAGCACATGGGTACAAACACAAAACATCCTGAATAACATCATCAAAATATATTAAAGTTTAAACCAAGAGTATAGGTTAAGAGTTAGAAACAACTATACACCAAAAACACAGTGTATCAAACCCATAAAAACATTAAATACCCAAAACATAAGCATATATAAACAAAGTCTCTGATTTTGACAACTTTGACAACTCCCCCTCAACACATTACTCCCCCTTAAGAGCTGCTTTTCTGCTTCTCAATCATCAATGTCATTATCTCTCCCCCTTTTTGACCGGAATGGCCAAAGGGTCACTGTTCAGGCTGAGTGGTGAAGCTGTCAAGTTTTGCAGACAAAACATCAATCTGGTCCTGCATGGCTCTCATCCTCTCAGAGTGCTCAGTCTGGACTTCTCTGATCCCATCAAGTCATTCCAGAATGATTTGGAAAGCATCTGGAGGTGTATCTGAAGAAGTTGATGCTCTAGACCTTTTGCCACTCCTCCTGGGTGTTGAGGTTGATGCATGCCCTGCTGCCTCTGCTTCAGTCTCCATTGGGACACCCTCTCCTTCATCACCTTCATCTTCTTCTCCTGGAAGCCTAACACTTATCCTTTTGCAGGTAAGCTTGTTAATTGCAGAGGGTGTGGACATGGGACTGATGTCTTGAGGGATTGGAACACCCTTCCTTCTAAAAATCCTCATTAGCAAACTGGGAAAGATCAATTTTGGCCTAGAGGTTGTTCTTGTCTCATCCACAATGGTATCATATATGTGGGAACTTATGTCAATGAAATTCTTTTCTTTGAGATCCATCAGAAAAATTGCTCTAGCACAGTTGATTGTAGTCAACTTCTTTATGGGATAGAGGTTAAACATCATGATTATTGTTAGACACCTCATGTCCACTGGAAAGGCAGTGGTATTCAAACATTTCCCTTCCCTTTGCCCACCTATCCTTTGTTGAACTGTTTCAATAGAAACACTCCTATCCTTGTAATTGATAAATTCCTCATCTTCTAATCCTTCAAGCCCTAGTACATCATCTATGACATGTGCATCCAAAATGAATTTTTTACCTCTAACCCAGCAACTTAACTCATTCTCCTTTATCACAGCATTTGAGTAAAATTCCCTAATTAGGGGTTCACACACTACAGGGAAATCACTCAGAAGTTTTTCCCATCCTCTTCCTTCAAAACAGCTGGGGATAAAGGTTTGTCTTAAGTCCTCCAAATCTACAAATCTTTCTTGTATAATTCCTGCTTTCAAGAAGTTATCCTTGTATCTCTCAAAGTGATGAATTGACCTAAACAGTTTAGAATCCATTTTCAATCTTTTGTCAGCCTTCTTTGTAGGAGTTTTCTTCTTCGGAGGTGAGGGAGCCATCTGTGAACAATCAGAAGAGGCCACAACAATATAGAACAATATATGTGCAGAACTAGTCAGTACCATGTAATTAACAAAGAGATTTCATCCATACAAATGAACTTTGAACATTTAAACATAAGCTACTTAGATCAATCACATGGATAAACAGGCCTAAGATAGGGAACACATATAAAAGCATCAGATATAGAAACTAACCTAAAAGCAGATATATGACAATGAGACAGATAATGGAAAATGATATGGCTCAAAAACAGCATTGTGAAACTAACAGATGCACCCAATGGATTAACACAATAGAGCATGCATATTCAGCACAGTAAAACACACAACCTCAAACGGAACAATTTGAAACAGCCCAACAGCTCAAGTTCAAATAATTAAAAGAAACACTTAGTAAAGCACAGGATGAAGAGCAAACAGGAAACAACTAAGACCAAATCAATTTCTAGCAACAGTATTCGCAGGCTAAGTATGAACAAAGAGCAATATTCGAAACACAAACCCATCTCTAAAATATAAACAGATGCGAAAAATCAAAGGGAAAAACACAAAATCAAGTAGAAATGAGTTCAAAACTGAAAACCCATACCTGAGACTTGAAGAATTTTAGCAGAAAATATGCAACAATGGAGATTGGAGATAGGAGCACGGAATGTTTGGGAGGGAGATAGTTTAAAGAGAAGATGAACAGTCACAAATGTTCGAGGGAAAACAGAAAAAGTTTAAAAACTGCTCCTATTTCTACCAAACACGCGATTTTTGCGACTTGATTAAGTCGCCACATAGTCGCCAGTTCAAGCCGCCAAGACACTCAAAGACAAAAATTTTAAAAATTCCTCTAAGTGTTTTTCACGACTGGAAGGTCTACTAGCGAGTGAGTCGCGAGCTGAGTCGTGAAAATCTCTGAGTAAACTACGCGACTGGACCTTCCACTCCCGAACAAGTCGCCAAAAATGACCCGCGAAGACGTGACTGAGGCACGCGACTTGATATACCCGCGACTAAGCCGCCAAAACAGGGCAAAATTGGATTTTGGAAAATTTCAGATTTTTCAAACAAAGTACTTTCCAAAAACATCTAAAACACTCAAAAATCTTTTTGTGCTTGAATTAACAAAAATTGAGCATGTGAAAACACATTTCATCAAGTACAATCACACAAATGAATATGGCATTTATTGAACATAAACTTGTGTGTTGTGTGTGGATATCAACAATGAGATAGTCTTTCGTCTAATGTGAAGCTTCAATGATCAATTCAACCAAGGTAGACACAATTAGCACTAGATCATGTGACCCATCTCAATTATAGAAATATGTATATATGACCTCCCACATAACTTGATAACATAACTTGGAGCTTAACATTTGACTCCACTTTTAATCACAACATTTGATCTTTTTGATCTTTTGAGGCAATCACCTCTCATTGTGAGAGTGATATTTGACATTTCACTTTAATGAACAAGCCTTTGGCTTTTTGAATAAACATTTTCTTTAATATAAAGTCGCTTACCCTTTTTCTTAGTCGAATACTAGAATGTGCGACAGGCTTTTGCAGCTCAATATCTCTTTTCATTTGGAGATTTACATTTGGTGAGCTCCTTTTAGCAAAACAAAAATAAAGAGTGGGAAGATATATAGACACAAGTCTATGCATGTCTCAAGATCAATATAACCATTCACTAATCATTCATGACAAGTTTGAAGATCTATTTACAACAATCACATAGATTTCAAGATTTTTTCCACAGTGATATGAGTGCATGAAAACAAGCTATGCTCGAAAATGCATAAAGCCATTAGCACAAAGGTACAAGGCAAAACAAGTTTTGAGACAAAAACTCAACAAAGTCAATCAAGCTTTTTGATTTTCTAATTTTTATGTGATTTTTGGATTTTTGACACAAGAAACAAAAAGATTGATAAGACAAAATTAAAAATATGCACAAGTAGAACAAGCAAACAACCAACAGCAAAAACAGCAAGCAAAACAAACAAACATTGTCACAAAGCATAGGAAGTATTAATGCATGGACATGTTGTAATGCTTATGCATGAGTACCCTTTTTCACCCACACGTCACTTGCGTTTGGGGTGATTTCCTTATAGGATTGGGTACGGGAGTTAGGGCTTTCAAACCTTCGTGAGAAGCTTTCCAAGCAGTTGGTGAATGCACCAATCATCTTCATCACGTTCATCATTTCGGGATCACCATTCTGATCTCTAGATTGATCACCTGCCCAAATTCTTCTATCATTTCTAGGTCCTCCTGACCTTTGAGGAGTTGCACTATTCTTTGCTCTCAGCTTTTGGCAATTTGGTCGAGTATACCCTTGAAGTCCGCAGTAATGACACACATAAGTTGCTCTAGGACCTCTTTGTGGTCGTGGGCGTGACTTGGCACGAGATTCAGATCTGCCCACAGATTGATTACGAGGATTCAGCATCCATTGGTTCACCACATTCTTCTTCTCCTCCACCTCGAGCTTATCACCAGTAAGGTCAGTTATAACTGGATCTTTGGCCTTTACAAACTTCACTTCTTTAGTGACATTTCTAGATGAACTACTTCCTCCGGTATATCCCAATCCGGATTTGTCTGAAAAGCTCTTTTGAGATGAGATAACATCATCTAGCTTCTTGGTGGTGACCCTCTCTATTTTAGCATTTGCTTGCACAACCTCATTCTCAAGAAATCTCACTTTTGTGTAAGTTTCGGACAACTCACCATTCAGTGTTTCTATCTCACATTTGGCCTCCCTATATCGGATTAGGAGACTTTTGTAGTCCTCCTCTGCCTTCTTCATTTTTCTCACAGCAGCCTTGGCCACCCTTGTGTACTCACCCGACTTCTCCAAGAGTGAGTTATAATTCTCTTGAAGATTTGCTGTGCTTTCATCTTCTTCAGCATCTGATTCTTCAACAATTCCTAGTGATTCATCATCACTATGTTCTCCAAGGTCTCGTACAAGCAGATTCAACTCATCTGAAGACTCAACATGAGCAATAGTCATAAAAGCCGAATAGTTCCCCTCTCCATCACAGCTCTCTTCAGATTCTGAGTCAGACGAATCTGAGTCACTCAAAGTCGTAGCATACACTTTACCTTTCGATTTCAAATAATTCGGACATTCCTTCTTAAAGTGTCCATGCCCGTTACATTCGAAGCAAGTGACACCTTGTGTGGGTTGGGATTCTTTTCCATCTTTCTTTTTGAATTCCCTTTTCTCCCTTCCAGAACTTTGGAATTTTCTTTTATCATCAAATTTGCCATTATTTTTGAATTTCAAGAACTTTCTGAAATTTTTGACAAGGTATGCAACATCTTTGTCAACCACATCTTCTCCCGATGAGTCTTGATCTTCCACCTTCTCATTAATGGTCTTTAGAGCAAGAGATTTACTCTTCCGTTGATTTGGCAGCGACATCTCATAAGTCTGCAGAGAACCAACCAGCTCCTGTACTTTGATGTCATCAAGATCCTTGCTCTCTTCAATCGCTGTCACTTTAGCATGAAAACTTTCCGGCAATGGTCGAAGGATCTTCCTTACAGTCTTTGAATCCTCTGTTTTCTCCCCCAAGTTGAACTTGCTGACAACCACCTCATTTAGCTTCCCATAGAAAGAGTCAAAAGACTCATCCTCACTCATTTTGAGCTCCTCAAACCGAGTGGTCAGCATTTGTAACTTGGTGTCTTTTACTTTCTTCATGCCTTCATAGGTGGTTTCCAAAATCTCCCATGCTTCTTTGGCAATGGTAATGTGAGAAATCCTGTGAAATTCATCTGGAGACACACCACAGAAAATAGCATTGAGTGCTTTACTGTTAGCATTAGATGCAGCAAATGCTGCCTTATCCCAAGTGGATTTTCCTACCTCAGGTCTGGTCCAACCTATCTTAACAGCATCCCAAACGGATTCATCAATAGAACACAGAAAAGCTCTCATGTGAACCTTCCAAAAAGCATAATTACTACCATCAAAATATGGAGGTGCATTTAGGGATTGAGACCTATTCATCTCAAAAGGGAGTCAAGGATCACACAATGGTAATGAAACCAATAGCAGTGTACCCGCTCTGATACCAAATGAAAGTTCAAAAAACGTGTATAAACACCTTTGAACGTTTAGACCCCCAAATTACAACTTAACCAATTCAAGCAATATGTCAAACAACTAGTGTGCGGAAACTTAACATATACTATAATATGGAATTGGTAAAAACTATCTAAGCCAAAGCAGAATATAATCCACAGCAGATAATAAAAAGGCAAAGATAGAGAGGAAGGAAGATGCAAACACAAAGACAACACGCGATGTGTTATCGAAGAGGAAACCGAAGCCCTTGGCGTAAAACCTCTCCGCCGCCATCCAAGCGGTAAAAAATCCACTAGAAATTACAGTTGGGATACATGGACAGCAATAGACCCTCCAAGCCTAATCTACCCAGTGCACCTAAACCCTCCAAGCTTCTTGCTCCAACGAGGTTGCGTCGAACCTTTTTCTTTTCTAACTTCCCGGATTCCACTACTAGACCGTAACATCAACCAATGAAGATTGGTTCCTTCCTAACTGCTTCCCAGAAATCCAAACAGCTGTCTCACAGTGATGATGATGGTGAGAACCAGGTTTGGTATAATGCCTCTCAAGGATTTGAAAAATAGAGAGGAAGAGAGTTGAGGAATTTGAAGAGACTCTAAGATATAGATTGTGAGTGAATCAATCTTGTTTTTCTTTAGGGTTTCTCTCTCAAAAATCTCTCTGGAAGCTCTCTTACAATTGTGGGTAAAAGGGGTATTTACACTGGAGTGGAAGAGGAATGTGAAACGTCAGGTTTTACAAAACAGGGGTGGCTCGCGTTTTGACCAAGTTGCGAGATCCAGTCGCGAGATAACCATATGGTCAGTTGTCCTGTTTTGTCCTGTAGTGCTCCAGCTAGCATGACTGTTCATCTTCCAGCATGCTTGGCACGTGAGCTGCATCTGGCGGCTTGCAACCGCGAGTCACCCGCGAGTCCCAGCCGCGAGTCTCTGTTTTCTTGCACACTCTTGAGCAATCTTCACTCTA